>NC_141228.1:9830000-10100000 GCF_054856515.1 Filicampus tigris | reverse complement strand
AGACGCTGCAGGAGGAATTTGCTCGCTTCATGGCTGAGTACAAAGGCAAAGACCAGGATGACATTTTTGACAAGCTGAAGGAGGCCGTGAAGGACGAGAGCATCAAGAGGCACAAGTGGAACGAGAGGGCCATGGACAGCCTGGTAAACACGCTTTCAACATATTTTGGCTAACTGAATGCAAGGTCGTTTATGTCATCTGGCCTTTTGTAATGTTCTTCCAATGTTCTTGTTGTGATGTGTATCCATCGGCGAGTGATCCCAGACAAGCCTGAGTGAGACTACTTTGTACCAAAAATGTACTTGATATGTACAGGTATATGAGGTATCTGTACTTTAATAATAGTTGTGGTCCACCGAGTAACTCCTTGATTTTCACTCCCGCTCAAAGAATATGGCATCGGCTATATCAAAAGACCAGTGGTCAGGGGTTCGAATCCGGGCTCCGGCCTTCCTGTGTGTGTGTGCTTGCATGGACTGCCCCGTGGGTTTTCCCCACCCTGGCTTCATTCAGCCCACGTTCGCAAAACCTGCCTATTAGTTTTATTTGACTCTTAAGTTGTCCATAGGTCTGAATGATTATACATTTAAATGTGCCCTGCGATTGGCTGGCGACCAGTTGAGGGTGTATCATGCCTCTCACCCAAAGTCTGCTGGGATGGACTCAAGCACACCCACAACCCTAGTGAGGATAGGCGGTCCAAAAAAAAAGTATATTTCTAGAAGATTGTAAGATTGCAACACTTTAAAAAATAATAATAATAAAGTGATCACTAGGTGGCAGCAGTGACTAAGGAAGCAACTAATGTGACAAGATTCAGCCTGTGAGCCAGACGGTTCAGTTAAAAAAAAACAAAAAAACAGTTAAATAAGTAGCAATGCTGTCTTTAAAAAAAGGGGGGGAAAGTCCTAATGAAGTGTTAAATGGAGTTTTTTTGTATTCCTGCAAAGGCAATTTTCACAGAATACGTGTACCATATATACTATACTATACTATACTAGTAGAATATTTTCATGGGCTTCCATAATAAGCTTCTTTAACAGAAAATTTTAATGACGACTTAATCCGTCCTTCAAAGTATTTTTGACACAAATTGAAAATATATCTTTACTTTTTTTTTTTTTAGCACAACAGTATTTTGACATTTTCTTTTTTTGTTTAAAGCTTGCTTGACCTTTAAAAGCTAGCACAATACAGATTTTACACCATGCGTTGTAATTTGTACTAGCTTTGATGTTTCAGAAAAAAACAGTTCACAAGTTTCCATACATACCCAACCCTTAATTCATAAATTACTAAATACATTATTATATTACATATACATTATTGTATATTATTATGAAAACCTGATGAGCTAGTGAAAAACAAGTGCAGATTTGGAATCAGTGCAAAAAAATCATATCGCTAAGTTAACTTGTATCCCTGATTAAAATATTTGATAAAGATGTGTAGATCTGTGAAATTTACAAATGTGTAAGGAAAAAACAGTGTCATAATAGGATGGCTTAATACCTGCAGAAAACCCACGCAGGCACGAGTAGAACATGCAAACTCCACACAGGAAGGCCGGGGCCTGATTCGAACCCCTGACCTCTGTGAGGCAGACGTGCTAACCAGTCAACCACTGTGCCAACTCATTTATTTATTTATGTATTTATAAAGACCAAATACTCTATACTGTAAAATGAATAAACCCTAAAAGGACATCATTCATTTCAACCTGTAAAATAAGAATAGAATACCCGTTGTTTATGCTCCTCTTAAAATGGGTATGCTGGCATCCTGATAAAGGGTCATTGTAAATTTGCTCCAGTTGGTCAAGGCAAGGCAGGTTGTTCTATCTGTATGTTTGATTTCCTTGAACGGGTGAGGTATAGCAACTGTCTTGAGAAAGCACACACTGACCTTTATTAGTTCTTTTTGTTTCGCCGAGCACCCACGCACATATCCTTGAAGAGCAGGATACAAAGTTTATAGTTTGTCTGAATACACATAGATCCAGTGTAATGTTTATTAACAGCTCTTACAGCCAGCTACACACATCATGTTAGCAGAGTGAAGCTTGAAGGATAAGCACACCTAAAACGGACACATTTGCAGGTGGAACAATGAACAAATAAGCTTTTCTCTCCCTTAAACTCACACACACTTGGGAATGTCAAGACCAGCTTCGCCTTGCAAGTAAATCTCAAACTTTGTCAAACAGACTTGACATTCTCAATTCCCAAAACCAAATCCTACTCAGCAACAGATGTGGGAATGTAGTTGGAATCTCATGTGTTGTGCAGGTTCGTACCTTGACAAACAAGGAGAACTGGAAAATGGCGTTTTTTTTACTTGACGGTACACTTGGTGTCACTTTTTGCACCATATCTCTAAGTTATAGTCAGAATATTCTTTTTTTTTTTTTCTCCTTACCAAAAACTCTTCATCTTGCTGAACCTGTCAGTAATGGTTGAGTGGCATTGCTGGGCCATTAGCTGCTTGACACTTGTTCTGCTGAGGACTTTGTGAATGTGTGTAAGGCGTCCTATGGCCATATGCGGGCTCCATCAGTCCAGTCTCAACTGCGGATGGCGGATGGGCTGGCTCATTGACACGGCCCAAAGCACAATGGTTTCTTGGAGCAAACTGCAAAAGTCTGCAGAAACATTTGACTACTTATTCTTTTGAGTACATTAGCAGGTTTGTAGCCCTGTTTCTGGTTTGGCATAGTTGCCACATTGCTAAATAATTCCAACAGCCTCAGTGAATTGGTCAAAAAGCAGTCATATCAGCAATCCTCGTCTTCAATACGAACCTGTTTTTTTTTTAACAGCTTGTTGTGGACAGTACAGTCTATATTGTATGTACTAGTATTTGTATTAGAAAATGTGCAAAATCACAGAGCTCATAAAGTCATAATGTCAGCACAGTGAAAATCTCAGGATTAACTCCTCAAGTGGGTTTTGCTTCTTCTTTTTTTCATTTTTTTTTTGTTTTATGTCACCAAAGGTTAATGGCTGGTGGCAAACAGGAAAAGTGTAATGATGACCATAGATCCAGAAATAGAAGTTTTTGCGATCTAGTGGTAGACAAAACTGATCTCCTGACTGCTCAGGACAAAAAAGCCAAAGCAAAAATGAGTCAATGCATGTCTGCTCTCTTTTAGATATCCTTGCTTTCCTATACGCTATGGCAGTCAAAGCCGTAGAAAACCAAAATCTGGACACTCTTCAACCTCGCCTCATTACTCCGCATTGGTTAAATGCATGTCACATAATGTAGTTTACAGACACCATTTTGTCTCTATTCCCGACACCGACTTTCATTAGCCTTTTTTAGTTTGATTTATGGCGATTTTTCTGGAAATGATTGGTTGTGTGGCTGTAGGCTGTTCCACTCGTCCCGGACAAGCCGTGCGCGTTCATTGTTTCCCCTCAAACTCCAAAAGACGAAGCCTGCGGGAGGAAAACCCTACATTAATCAAATATTAAACAAAATCCAGCATTGTTACTTTAAAGAGATGAATCATGAATTTCATTCAGAGTTTAAAATGTATTTATTTATTTATTACACAGGGAGACCCAATAAGTGGTTTGGAAGATTGCCGGATGGGTGATTATGTCAAGCTGGGTAACAATATGGCGCCCTCTTTTGTCACTGGCCACAATTTGTTTTCTACGACTTTGAATGTTGAAATCTTACTTACAATTATGTAAAGGCAGATTCATTTGCTTTTCTTTATTTTCTCTGGAAATGTTCATTCTAAATATGTGCTGCACAAAGCTCGTGTTCCACAACAGATTGTTTCCATTGCGGTGTTATACTATTGTATTGTATCATTCACTAAGTTGCTGCCGCACCATGTTTTATTAACAATGAAAGGAATACAATTCCAAGATGCCAGTTTAGGTCAGGCCTAAACTATGACCTGAGCAGAGGTCACGCTCAACCCACCAAATAACACAGCTACATCATCCAGTCATCGTACTTCCCTCTGTAGCTGTCTCACTACCTTTGTCATAATCTGTCCAGTCGACCCTTGTATCTGTATCCCTCGTGAAAAGCAGACTGCACCTTCACCTCAGTCTGCCCACCTCTGATATGAGCACAAGCAGAGGAATAAAAGAGGAGGAGAAAGGAGACGGGGTTGGGGGGGGGAGAATAAACACTTAACAAAGGCAGAAATCTGCTCCTAGGGGCAGTGTGCTGTTAAGCTCTATTTGCCCCTTCTTGCAGAAAGGCCCGCTCCATCTCAGGTTGCAAATAGGGGTCAGGTGTGTGCATTAGCGAGTGAGAGCGTGAAAGCACTGCTAATCAGCGGTTCAAACTACAATGCACGGGGTGCGTGCGTGAGTGTGCACGCATGCATGCGTGCTAGTGAGCGCGTGCCAGACCAGCTGTATGGCGCTTTGCCTCCGCTGGAGCGAGGCCCGGACTGTAACGTGCAAACACAGGCCTCTTCGGAGACCCACCGGGATGTCGCTTGGCTCTCGAGCTGCACCTCATCGAAACCAGCATTTTTGTGTAGCGCACTGGAAAAAGTAGACACAAAAGTGCAGGACGTGAGCATGTTTCCAGGATGACTATTCGCTAATGAAGTGTGAGATGTCATGTTCATCATTGTGAGATGCTTCAGAAATTGTACAAGTGCGGACTGTTTTGAGCAAGTTTGGCATTTGTAACTATTTTTTTTCACCTGAAGTATCCGCATATAATTTAATATAAATACAGATTACATGAGCATAATTGTACAGTACCGGGTATCTGTGATCCTCGTCACCTGTGTGTATGTTTGGCACCTTGTATGCCTCAAGTGACACAACTCGGATATGTGTCACGGCAGCGTAAAAAAAAAAAAAAAACTCAACTGCAATCAGATATGCTCAGATTGGAATCCGGCCTCTTCCAATTGTGGACAAAAATCTGATATGTATAGAATATCTGCCAATGCGAGTGCAGCATAAACACACACCGCTGACATTGCCCTTTAAAGGGAAGCGCAAGTCAAAACATTTCTTTGCAATAATATGTTCCATGTGCCCCCACTAGTCGAAACACAATATTCTGATTAATATTACATTTGTAGAAAAACTAAGCAGAGTGCATCTTCAAACATGTATTCAAACCCTGTTTGCTAGGTTTGGTCACACGACGCTCGCAATTTGAGCCAGAAGAGCACGTTGATGCCTATTTCAGTCAACAGCAGGGGGCGGTGCAGGATAAAATGTCACCTCCCTGAAATGGATGAAAACGGGTGGATTTATCTTAATTCTTATGCCATGAATACAATATTCATCAAAATAGTCTGTTCACACTAGTGGGGGAACATGGAGCATACTATGACAAAGAGAATTTTGACTTGAGTTCCGCTTTACTTGACGTTGTCAAAATGCACGTCCTGCTGACATACACCCGTGCCTGCTTTAAAGACTAATAAACAAAAAAACACCCTTTATATATCTTAACAACTGAAAGTCTGGACAATTATGATGTAAATGTGGTTCATTAGAGGTGGGTCAATCATTAATAAGGAAAATAATTGTCGACGGCAGGCAGTGGAGGTCCTCATTTAAATCAATGGGCAAAATTAATCCAAGGCCGGTTAAATGATATGCAACGTGTAGCTGTATTATTTATGTTGTGAATTATTTACAGGAACTTTGGGACTGTTCGTGTGGGTTTTTCCTTGTGTCCCGTCAATGTAAACACAGCCATATCGGGTATGTGCACTTTTGAATTAAAAAGAGAGTCCAAAATATTCTGAATTGGACCTTTGGCATTATGTAAATCCATCTGAAGTCATCGTGCTAATGGATATTTGACATTGTAAGCTAATGTTGAGGACGTCAATAGAAAATGTTCTTGCGATAGGTGGGATCCACTAACTTCCTAGGAAAAGATCTTCTAGTTTGAGACATTCGGGGTTCCTAGTTATACAGTAACAGTGATAATGTGTTGAGATGGGTCTTTGCACTTTGGTGCACGCACTCACTTTCTCTCTCTCTTTCTTAATGGCGAAGAGGAAGAATCCAGTAACGCTCTGGTTGTCTGGGCTTGCACACTGGAATGCCTTCCCTGCTTTTCCTTTCATCTCCTCCTCCGTGGAGCAGCACCGTCCAGAGTGGTTAACAAAGGCTCAAAGAGAAGTGCTCATCTGTTCTCCTGCGCTCTAAGGATGACGCGTCATTTAGAGGTGCTGTGTGCACGTGCAACTTCTTCTCGGGGACAAGGAGGGGCAGTTTCTTCTCTGGCACAAAGCTAGACAGTTCATTCTTATATGTGACTCATCAAAACTACATTTTGGACTCCTATCTTGCTACTACTTACTCTTTATGGACCAGCACAGCCAGTATGGGATCAAATCCTGCTCAATGATCGTAGGTGTGAATGTTTGTCTATCTGGATGGCCTGTTTCACACAGTTCCAGCAAATCACATAATTATGCAGGACGACGTCAGTGCCAGCACCTGGTGGGGTGCGTAACAGACAAGCTGGGCAGTGACAATTGCTTCCAACACAACGGGGCAGGAGAAGTGAGTCCCCGGTGTTAAACTTCACACCACAGTCCTGTCATTCCACTATTCCCTTTCATGAAGCCGTCATCCCGCCTCTGATGCTCGGCCAGAAGCTGAAAAATCTTCTGAAGTGTTTCACATATAAAAAAACATCAAGAATAATGCCTGAAAAGACTATTATGACATACAATTTTGATGGACATTTTTGTTACTCCACAAGTCCTTGAGTTAGATCCAAATTGCTAATGTTGTTGCTGATTGCCATCATTGCAACTTTTCTTCTATGCAAAAAAATAAATGATGATAAATGATCATCTGGCAATTCCAAAAACATACCACACAGCCTTTGACCATTTTCCCCTCAACATTTTGTAGTTTTATCTCTATCTGCTCCGTGGTTGACCTCGAGCTTTAACCTATTCAGACCTACGCATGTCTCTCCTCATCTTTGGCTGCTCTTTCCCAAGAATCTGTTTTCTAGATAAGCCCCGCAAGCAGGAGGGCTGATTCATTGCTCTGTCATTGACATGGTGTTCAGTCTATCATCACTGCTCTTTTTTTTTTTTTTTTTTTGCTCCGTGTCTTTCTTGACCTGCTTTTTACACTGTGACAATCCACATTTAGTAACAAATCAAACCTCTTGTGGAGGAAAAAGGGAGGTTTCTGTTTGTTACATTAAGAGATTGTCTTACAAAAGATGGAAAGAGCAGAATATTCAACTGTTCCAGGTCCTCAGCTACACCGTGACCTTGGCACTCATGTGATGTAAAGTTGAAATGTGCACGATGACAAGCTATGGCTTGAATTTCATACTTGGTCTCTTGTGAGCATACTGTGAGATGCTGCTGCGGTTGTTGTCACTATTTTGGAGGATAAAGAAGCCTCAACCTTGCCACCTGACCTACTGTTGAAATCATTCCGTTTCTTTACTATTCCCTGAAATGTACCTCCAGTCAGAAAGAGGTGGCATCAATCGAGAAAGAGGATTTTGTTTTCGCCTGCGGGTGAGCTGTAAAATGTCCTTCAATCTGAGAACCCTCTCTTCTGTCTACTGAATGCTTGCCGGGGAGGAGTGCTCAAAAGAACGCGCAGACCTACCTCCGCCATGGCTTTTTTTTTTTTTTTTTTTTGCATGAAAGAATGAGTGAATGGCTTAGATTGTTGTATTGGCCTTTAATACACTGCCTCCAGATGGAATTTTAGATCTACCTTCATTTTGATATTTAGATTATTTAAACATAGAAATGAATACCTGACAAAGGTATCAGCACTTGCCTCGGTGTGCAACCAATTTCCAATCCAATTTAGTTCTAATCTAATGACATTTGACAGAATAAATATTCACAAATTGTGAACATTTTCATGATATTTTCAATGTGTTGATTCCTGATAAGATTTCAAGGAAATATTGTTGAATGAATGAATGCCTACCCTTTATATCCAAAAGTTGATTAGTGCGCCAGAGGATAAACACACAAAGCCAAACTGAAAACTTTACCTCCTTGGCTGGGGTAATTACAGGTCAATTAACAGCTTTCTGGCACAGCTCTCCTTCTGCTGCGCTCAGGTCATAGCAGGCTTAGTCGACTCTACAGAGTAAGAGTGAACGAGATACCATTTCATGTGGAGATCAAGCGGCGAGAAGTTCTTGAAAGAAGGGATTGGGCTTCCCTCTCTTTTTGTCAATGGGCGAGAATCCCTCCACCCGCAGAAGCCCACACAACTCCCAGCAACTTAAAAGAACGGGCCTCTGGGATAGAAGCCAGAGGATTATGGGAATATTCATGACGAGATAAAGGGACCAGCGGTTGAATGACTGTGTTTTGGGGCTCATCTCTTAAGTAAACAGGAATCGAAATGGAGTTTTAGATCTCTACTGCTACTGGTATGGAGGAGTAGCAATGGTGACTCTGTCTGCTGTGTTTTGTTGCCTTACCACTATACAGTGAAAAGAAAGACTTGTTGTGTTGTGTCCCTTTGTGGTTGGCGGAATAAATATCTGTTTCTCACTCTTTCTTAATATTAGCTTTTCCTGAAAGACACCATTCACTCGTACCCGTGGACTTCAACCGGTTTTAAATTCATGTAGCATTTCAACAAAAGGGAATGATTACTAGATTTACTTGTTGTGATCGGTATCATTTTTTTTCTGTAATGAAAGGTTAGTTGTCCACGCTGGACAATTAAGCAGATGGTCCTGTACCGAGCCACATTGAATGGACTCTTTGCACATAATCTCCCGCGCTGACAAAAAGCAGCTCGGCCTTTTGCAGTTTGAAAAGTTGCATCATTCTACTCACCGTGTTTACAGGGCTTGTCCAAACTACAATCGCAGACATACACACCGTAATCTAAAACTTCCTCTAGAGCACCGAGCAGCAATTTAGAGAAGGGCTTTATAACGCATATCTCCTCTTGCCTCCATAGTCTGTTCTGTGATCGTTTTCTTTAATTGGACTATTTCTCCTTTTAATCAAATGTTTTCATGCACTGCGGTGTCCAGAAAAACACGTCCTGTCACAGAGGAATACATGCAATCCAGAGTGAGTTAAACATTGCTTGGGAATCTGTGGTTGCTAAAAAACGTTATATATGTGCACACCGAAACACAAAAACGAGCATGGTATTATTTGTGTTGGCTTTGGGAAAAAAAAAAATAATAATAATAATTTTCGACTGGCTCATACTTGGCTTTTTACTCGACATTGCCTTCTATGGCATGCTGACGAAAGGGTATTGAAAAGATGGTTTCATGTGGAAAGGCAATTAGATTGAATGGAAATCTCGAGAGCACTGCTATAAACGTGCAAGATTTGGGATACAATATCAAGAACACTCAGACTTGTCATAGTTTCAATTTCTGGCACTTGTGACTACATTTCATCAACATGCAAATTCTGAGCAAAATATAATGGTAACGACCTCGGAAGAATACCTTTCTCTCATTAATAGACCCATTTTAAAATAATAAAACTAGGATCAGGAAGTTGAATGCGGTCTTAACTATTTGCTTATTTTCAAACTGTGGTTTCCTGTCCCTTTGTCCATCCAATTATTTTTTTGTAAATGCTCCCACAATTTCAGTATTTGTTGTTTTTACTGAAGGGTGTCAGACTAGATCGGGGTATTGCTGGAGAGGGTTTCGTATTAGGCTGTGTCATCTAGTAAACTACTGAGAAAGTGTCCATCAGCAGTGGATCCGTTTCTGCTTTCAGTTCATACACTATAACCAAAGGTACCATGATCTCCATCCCATTACCTCCTCCCTCGAGTCGATCTCCGTATGCCCCCAAGTGATTACCTTCTCTAGCCAGCTGTTAATAAACAAACATACATATTTTTTTAGCTGCAGTAAGGAGCCCGCAGAGTCTGTGTAACACCTTTATGGTCAGCCACGCCAGAACAAGTTAAGCTTTGAAGCCCGAGCTGGGGGCTTTCCTGTGTTTTGATGATCCCGCAGTCGGCAGTCTACTTTCTTTACACCTCCTAAAGTCTTTTTTTGTCAATGTGGACAGATGTTGGTAATCCTGCACTGATTGGCCCAGATTGAGTTATATGGTCCCACTCGGATCACTCTGTCGCACTTGAGCCGAGCTTGTGGAGGCCCGCGTGCCGCTGAGGCGGCGCTCAGGTCATGTTTCATTCTAGCCCGCACCTGCTCCTTTGACTTATCAGCGTGCCCCCACACAGGCTCCCTTAATGCCTCCATTAGGTGTCGTAATCCTCCCCCCTAATGCCCTTCCACCTTGTCTGAGTGTGTTAACAGAGAATTAAAGGTTGGGATTTTGAATTTTCTTCCACCCGGTGAGAAGAAGAAATGGCTTTCCATCTGCAGGAGTGTTTACATGATGTCATTTGGCCGTCCGTGTTGATGACAATGCTGTTTTGGAGCTTAAAAACAGCTCTCTAAATTAATGTCGTTTTTTTGAATGACAGTTATTGTTGCAAATGCTGTCTTTATAGGGGAAGTCAACCCAAAAATGTTCTTTACAATATGTTGTATGTGCCTCTACTAGTCTAAACATAGCATTAGTGTTGGTTTTGCATGTATGAGTTCATGCAGAAGTCAACCCAAACATATTTTTTCAAGAATATGTTTTATGCAGGCCCACTAGTTGAAACACGGGATTCTGATTAATATCGCGTTTGTCGAATATGAGTTAAATAGTAAAATTCACCCGTTTTTGTCCATCTCAAGGGCCGGCCATTTTGTCACTTCTGTCAACTGAAAATGACAACAGTTGCTCAGGGCTCAGAGAACAACCAATCATGGTTCAGCTTCAGAAAACAGGTGAGCTGTGATTGGTTGTTGCCTGAACCCTGAGCAACTGTGATGTCATTTTCAGGCGACAGAAGTGACAAAATGGCAGCCCCCAGAGATGGACAAAAACGGGTGAATTTGACTATTTAACTCATATTCCACAGTCACAAAATCAATCAGATTGCTGTGTTTAGACTAGTGAGACTGCATAGAACATATTTTTGTAAGGAAGTTCTTTGGGTTGACTTCCCCTTTTGAAAATGGAGGGCATGTGCATGCGCCCACAGTTTGAGCGTTCACATCACAGCCAAAACAATAATGGAGGAACACAGCTGTAGTGTATTCATAATGATTCTCCAGCAATGTTTGCATTGACTTCTCCTATAAGATGACAACAGGATACTGCAAAGATGGTTTCACTTTAAGCAGACCATCAGCTAGTGTGATTTTGTGTATTTTTTCAGTCCCACCAACTTCTGGCCTGGCATGCATATTACAGCGCTTTTTCTGCTAATGTTTGAATCTAGATTCTTTTCAACAATGTTCATTTGCAAATGTAACTAATGCTAAGAAAAGTCTTTACTTTTTATTACGCAGTTGTGGTGTAAGTGTACCCAACTCACATTGAGGTGTTAGATGTCCAAGTCTTTCCCCAGTAAAACATATTTGCATGCGATCCAATGTTCAGGTCTTGTTATTTAGCACTCCACATCTGTGCTTCTGTTTCAGGAGAGGGGTGGGGTGTGCTCACTTCTCTCCTAACAAGCGTGTGCTTTTCATCTGTTAGGAAAGAGATACTTTAGCAGCCGCGCTCCATCAAAGGTGCGGCACACAAGCCACGGTGAGATTTGGTTTCTCTGCGAAGCACGTGCATACTTGTCACCTTTGTGTTGACCTGAAATGGACACTTAGGACAGTGTCGCCCTGAGGTCCAAACCACGATGATTAATCTTCACGCACCGGACAGTTGGAGCTTTTGTTGTCATCGGGACAGCCCACTGAAGGTTCCCTAAAGATCGCGTGTAGCCAAATGACCAGCGCCAGTTTACTCATCAGAGCTGCTTGTTTGAGTTTGTGCTCGAGGCAGATCAAGGCAGATTAGCCAAGTAGTGAGCCTGCCAGGCCCAAGACGGCGGGCTGCCTTGCCAGCTTGAGTCGGACTTTCTTTAGCCGCTGTTTAATCAGCGATTAAGAGCGCTTTACACCGCTAGCTCATCTCGCGTGACAGTACATGAGAGTGAAGGGCTCGCTCGTCCTACGTATTATCTGGACAATAGGAGTGTGATCATGAGGGGAAGTGACTGTTTTTCCAGTAATCTCCCCCTTCTCTCTTTCATGTGCAATGTTGTTGTTATGCTATCTCCTTCTGACCGTTAGCCATGTGCCCGCCGGTGACATACCAACGCATGCTTTGATGTGGCCGTCCCTCAATGGGAAAGACCGCACGTGCAAGTCTTCATCATCATATGATGTGAATGGAGGGATGCCTTAAGGTTTGACTGTCTCTGTCAGCATGGACCATCTGCTGTTTTGGTGAGAATGTGATGGAATCTCTACCTTGAGGGAAAAAAAAACACATTGACGGAGTTGGACTTTACTCTTTGAAGACCTACACTCAAAAACATGCTTGCCTGTAAAAATGATGTAATCTGTATGTTTGTTATATGTTGGTTATCACACAACAGCACAATACAAAAATAAAAGTATAGGTATAGAAAGTCAAATGAAATAAAACGTAAAGTCCTCTCGTCTTTTGCAGTTACAGCGGCAGGACAATTGTGAAGCCACAAACAGTTTGTTTGATGGGCACTTCCACACTCAACTCATCCAGCTGTTCCCCCAAGGTTGGAGATGCGGAATTGTTCCAAAACGTCCCAGTAACATGAGATTTAACATACAAGGGAACTTGACCTAGGCCAACCCATGATTGCCCACAATCAAGCCATTGTTTTATGAACGGGCAGATAGAATAATTTGTTTTTGCAATGAGTCACTATGACATCAATGGCCAAACTTTAATGTTGAATGATTGGTGACATAGTGCCGAAGTGATTCATTTTGCATTGTGTCTCACGCGTCACATTTTTTAAACCACTTTAATGGCCGCACAAGGGTAAAATTGTGGAGGCTTTGACTTTCAGTGTACCGTGGCACCTTGACTTACGAGTTGAACTCGTTTCATGACCAAGCTCGTAACTCAATTTGTTCACATACCAACCGTTGCCCGTTGAAATTAATTGAAATTAAATTGACCAATTTCATCATTTTTTGTCACGTTTTTAATAAAGAAATACAGTACAGCACTGTATGGATTTAAAGCTTGATCCAACAAACATGAAGAAGAAGAAACATAGAAACAATTGGGACACAATATGGAAGAAGACGCACGAGAGGACGAAATGATGGCGACCTTGATGTTGCAGCTCAGTGTTGTCTTTTCAACATGAAAATGTCAGACGGTGATAAGAACGCATACACACACTGATGGCCCAGGTACCGAATGACTGGCCCATCATACTTGTGGACCTTAGTGAGGAGCAAGTCAGGCACCAGTTCTTTCACCGAAGGGGGCGGGGCAACACCATCACCTGAGGCTTAAGGCAGCTCTCGTCAACACCCTTCTTCTCCTAGTGTAGAAATGTAGCTGCTGTGTTGTTCAGAAGGAAAAGTGCCTAATGACTATGTAGCAGCTGTGAATAGAAAGGGAGTGCGGTGGGGTGGGGTTGAAAGTCAACCTCCGTCAGCATGCCTTTGTGCTATCACATGGCCACGTTTTGGCGGCAGGGGAGGCATACCGGGACACACTAGACCCCATTAGCATTTGCAAAGGCCGTCACGTTGACTAATAGCCAGCGCCACAACAGCATACTAGTAGAGTTTGTGTTTCTCCCTCAATCCCCTTTATCCCGGAAACACAAAAGCAGCCCAACCAGACCTGTCAAATGTGCCACAGCGGCGGATGCGCACAAAGCGTCATTTCTAGTCTTTCTTCCTAATAAAAAGAGCCCGTCTTGTTCATTTTTTTTCCAAATCCCCCACATTACCACACAGACACATTTTGTCTTGTGCTAGAGGGCGTGGCGCTGGTCAGTGTATGATGAAAAGCGTGAATACGTCTTGGCAAAGAAGGCAGTAAATAGTCAGGATGGCTGGTTTGGACATTAGCATCAATGTGTGCATTTGTTTTCCTTCTTGTTGGCCGCACTCGCTTTGTTCTCCTCCTCTCTTATGGAGATCTTCATTGAGCTCGTGGGACAGACAGGAAGACGTTTTGGCAGGCTCATCAACACTCACCACTGTGGTTAACCCATGATGAGTCCAATGGCATCCTCAGATTGTGGTCAAGCGATTATCATGTGGTATGAGGTGTGCTACTAGGGATTTTTACATCACGATCTCCTCTGAAAAGGGTCGGTGCCCACAATGGGAATTGTTAAAACTGTTCAATATTTACAGTGTCAATTCCTTTAGGTTTGGTCAACACGGAGGCCAAACCACAGATTGTGTGAGTCTAACGTGAAATAGACCATTAACCAAATAGGAAGCGGCCAGAAGAACGGTTAAGATTTTAAAAATCGGTGCAAGTGGACCCCCGTTTGAGGCAAGATTAAAAATGACTCACCATTTGCGGAAGCTTGTCACATTTGAGTCATGATGGAATCATTCCTAGCGCCACAGAGAAAAAGTTAGTTGTCCTAAGACTTCTCTTTGAACTAGGAAGTAGCCCAAGAACATCGGCATGGACAAACACAAATATGGCACTCCGTGATGTTTAATTAAAAAAAAAAAATTAAACACTTGTTATAGTGCATTTGAGTAGTTGAAGGAGATGCTATTTAGAAATGACAGGAATGGAATCAGTCATTTTTACCTCTGCAAAGTTGCTTATCGTCACTGTCCTGTGAAATACACTTTTGTCACTTTTGGAAAAAATGATTTTCACGTTAATGCAATGTCTGTAACGCGGAAACGCCGTTCATGTAAAAATGAGAAAACTGAAAAAAATGGATATAAGTATTTTTCACAGGACAGTGACGTTTTGTTTTCTCCAGCATGTTTGTTTGGACGAGTCTTACTTTCTGTCTTTTTTTTTCCTTTATTTCTTCTGCAGGTGTTCTCTATATGTTGACAAAAATCTTATGCAATTGGCAAAAATCATACGAGGGGATAAAATGTAAAAATGTAAGCAACATTTGTATGCAATTTAAAAGGACTTTATTTCTAGTTAAGTTAACCTAGCTTTATCTGTAATTGACAGCTACTGTATTCAAAAGTAACACCAAATTCCTTATTGTTTTAATCAAATCACAACACTTATCTCTCAATGAAATCTAAATAGCTCAAGACGTGATTGGCTGTGCTTTGTGATTGTCCCCTTCAGTCCCATGAAAAAAAAAAATCTGGATCTTTTAGGTATTAGGATTTTAGCTATTCATGCACTGTTTTCTGTCGCTAGTTTTGTGTAGGTTTTCTAATTGTATTAACTAATATTGTAGAAGTTTGTGATATTAAATTAGAGAACCTTTCCCTTCCCTTTCAACTAGCATTGTTGTATTTAGCTTGCAGTGAGATTAGAATAGTACCACCAAGGACTTATTGTCCACACTGTACAGGAAGTCAAGTGACCCTTTGCCATGTAGTAGCCACTACATTTGGCCAATGCTTGTCACTTGTCAGCACTTCAGTCAGCGCCGTCCCATCCACACAAAGGATGTAAATGTAAACAGTCACCTCCCGCATGAATCTTATCTGAGACTCGAGTCCAAATCTTGCTTCTCGCCTTCAGCCGACAAAACGTCTACTGTCCCCGGGGCCTCATTCTTTTGCAGTGCGGCGTCACAATTGCCCTTTGTGTTCATTATGTCCGTGCCTTCTTCCCATTGCGCTGTGGGGTCCATTCCCTTGAATTGGGCCCGTGGGGATTTTAGCCAAGTCATTGAGGTTACTGACCTTTGTTTGTCACACCCCCAACACACACATACACACATATAGAGAAGGCTATTCTTGTGTGTGTGAGAGCTATAAATTATGAGCAGATTTAAAGCTTCAAGTTGATGGAGGTGTGAATTCTTAGGTGGTCCGGTATGCATTCATATATGCGCGCGCGCGCGTGTGTGCGCGCAGTCAGACGATGACTGCGCGATCTCATCCATTCAAGAATTCTCAAGATGACCTCAGCGTCTCCCCGCACGAGACGTCACAAATGAATCAGTCCTTTGTGACATGGTGAAACATCCCCCTGATGCGCTGTCTGCATTTTCCTGCTCGTCTTAGATCGTGGTAATCTCCAAACATGCGCACACACAGACAGAATGAAACGCATGCTAGACTGGGATTCCAATGAGACGGAATGCATACAATACTGATTTTATGTTTCTGTTTTCATTTTTTTCCTCGCAGACACAGCATAACAATCAGGAAATAATTAATAATAGTCCATAAAAAATAAATCTAGTAAGTCATTGAGGATAAGCGGAGAGTAAAACAAGGTAAGAAAGTAAAATTAAATAACATGAAAAAATACACAATTTAATTGTATTTAATGCAATTGTTAAAAACTCATAAAAGAAACAAATAATGAATACAACTAAAATAATTTTATTCAACAAATAAATTGAACGACAAATAGAAACATTAGTCACTGAAAAGGGTTCGAAAATGTCTTTCTATGTAAAACAAGTTACTAGATGCCTTTAAATAGGAACAAAATGCCTCTTAAGTCATAATGATAAATTAATAAAGCTTCACCCTAATATATTTTTGGATGGATTATCTTGAATTGACCGTGTGAGTGTACCTAATGAAATTTTGCGTTTTCAAAAATGAAAATATGAACTGTTCATGTAATACTTTCCTTTGGATCGCAATTATGTATTGAGTCGAAGTTTTTTTTTGAAACTGCTAACACTCTAGTTTAAATGTAAACCTTTATTGTGTTAACAAACAAATATTGCTTGGAACCAGGTGATGTAAAAGTACACTAATTGGCCAATTCATTTTATTGATTTGCACTGGTTTATACACTCAAAACAATGCATCATTTAGTTTACTTAAAAGTGTTACATTTACTTAATTTGGTCAACACAAACAAGATGGTGTTTACTTTGTAACATCACATTTGTTTAGTTAATTTGAACTTAATATTTTAGTATTTGAATGAAGTAAATATTGGATCAACTTCAAATTTGTGTTTGAATTAGCATTGTCATAACCTAATTAAGTTTGTGCTATATCAGCTTTGTTGTATTAAAAATAAGACCATCATATTGTTTTAAGTATTTATTTAAAATGTATTTTATGTGTATGTAACTACATTTTCAGTTTTCAATTTTTTTTGTTTATTTTTTTAATAGAGTTTTAAAAGAGAACACTTTTCAATTTGATGTGCCAATGAGATGGCAGCTTGTCCATTCACATACAAAGCTAATCTGTTGAAAAGTACCCAGCTAAAGATATGTCAAGATATGATAAATCGAGTCCGTATCGTCAAGTAGTCAGTTAAACAGTGATTGAGTGATGTAATGCAGGGAGAGAGGCGCAAGCATTGAAAAGGGACTTGTGTGTGTAAAAATGGGGTGGGTGGGAACTCTCTCTATGCAAAGTTGCCATGGAAAAAGTGATGGAGGCACAAAGTGTTTCTTAATCGAGTATAAGGGGGGTGCGCTTGAGGCCCGGGAAGCTTGTGTGGGTTTGCATGGATTATTAAGGAGGATTATGTGGCCATTGATGGTAACCCGTGAGGGCGGCAGGTGAGGTGTGGCCTGAGCCGCCTGAGCCTTTAGGTAAACACTGATCCCGGTTGCCAGATCCAGGCTGCGTTGCCAGGTTGACATTGTATCCGTCCACACTACTTAGATCGCTCACTTGTCGTCGGAGGGGGGATGCCGAGGAGCACCTTTTATCGTCTAAGTGTCCAAGCAAAAACGGTCTGGTGAGGTTACTTGACTAGCCGTCAATAGTCTTAGCGGGCGTTAAAACCAAAAGTAAACACGCGCCGCCATGTTGGCGGCATCGCACGACAAACACGACTGACTGAGTCGGCGCCATCTTCTTTTTTTTGTGTGTGTGTCTCTTTTCAGGAAATCTCATTTCCACCAAGCTTATGTCTTTTAATTTGATTTACATTCCCAAACAGGCCTGTTTTACATGGCTTCTGCCAGCTAAATGGCTAAACAGGCTTATGTGCTATGTTTCCCACCATTGTTCAAGTTCAACATGCTGAGCAGTCCTTTACATTAAGACAAGGGAATTGCCACGTTACATGGAAAGTGGCGCCAGGAATTCTGGCGTGCACACACGTTGGTGTTTTTTCACATGACCTTGACACAAATGACAGTTCCAAATAGGATTAAGAGGACGATTTAGACAAATGAGCTCATTTGTGGCTACTTAACATATCGTCGCTGCTTGATGAAGCCCATGTATCTTTTGCTTTTTATCTGCAAAACAACAAAAACGACTTTTCTGAAGTCACCCAGATAAAATAAAAATATTGGTACTGTGTAAGTTTTTTGGGGACAAGGTTTTAAAAGTGGCTGTCTGGAGAGGCTACATATCCGTTAAGTGTGTAATTACTCAAACAATGAAATCTTTTGGGAGGTGCCTATTTACGAAAATGTATCTGTGAGGGAGCAGTTCTGACTTTGGCCGCAATTGACGATCTGTCATTTTCAGATTAATGCCAAAGAATTTTCTGTCATATTTTTCCCTCTTCTTCAGATCTCTCAGCAGAGGCGGAAATAGCACCAAATTGTATATCTTCATGCATACACAGCTCCTGGATATGTAACGTTGCATTTTTCGCAGATTTATTAAGGAAGAATTGCGGCCATCCATTTTCTATGGACTTGCCCACATTAGGTCAACTGAAGCCTATCCCAGCTGAGCTTAGGCGAGATTCGGGGTACACTCTGGACTGGTCGCCTGACATATAGACAAACCATCATTCACACTCACGGTCACACCTGTGGATAATTTAGAGAACAATAAAAAAGCCAAGACCCATGTTTTTGGAATGTGGGAGGAAGACAGTACCTGCAGAAAACTCCACAGAGGAGGACCGGCGACAATATTTGTACCCAATAAGTGAAAGGCACACATGCTCACCATGGGCCCACCAAGCTGCCCATTTAGATAACATTAATATGAAGAGCTCCTTTTCAAAATGATACAAATCCATTGAATTATTTATAAACCCAGACCTTCAAATTTTACAAATACTAATTGTACCTTTCTCTCTCTCTCTCTCTCTCTCTCTCTCTCTCTCCTCTTTCTCAAACTCTCATACACTCTCTGGCTCTGTCTCCCCCTCTCTCTGTCTCTTTCTCTTACTCCCTCTCAATTGTTGTCTCTCTCTTAATCGCTCTCCTTTTCTCTTACACTTTCTCCCTCTCTCTCTTACTCCTACTCTCTCTATCACTTTTTCTCCCTCTATGTCTCTCTCCCTCACTCACTTTACCTCTCTCACACACACTGTGTCTCTCTTGCTGTCTCAATTTCTCTTTCCCTCTACCTCTCTCCCCCTCTCTCTTGCTCTCTCTCACATTCTCTCTGTCTATCTGTCTCTCTCTCTCTCTCTGTTTATTCACCTGCCGGTCACTGGTGCTGAAGATGAAAGGTCACTGCTTTGCCCCGCTGACCTCCTTTGACCTCCACACGTCTCCTCTCTGCACTGGCAAACATTGGAAGAGCCAGTCAATCGGACCTGTTTACTGGTCACCTTAGAGCAGCTTGACAGCCAACCAGACCACAATAGACCCAAACACATTACATCTGAATGTTTGTGTTCATGCGTGCTGTGGACAATGGTAGGCCTCGTCTTCAACTAGTACTATTGTTAAATCAAATAAGAACTGAACGGAAGCTGGTGAGATTCTCTGAGTTACATTACTCAGACCCCCTCTAAAATGGCTCATCTCAAGGGGTAGATTCAAATAAATAAACACACATTACTCCCCTGCAAGATTTAGGACATTTTACAGAAGAAAACCGTAACAGTTGTCCTCAAAATAAAATTTGGACGACACACTGGAGTAGCATGGCTACTCGCAATGTTGTCATGGTGACCACAAATCGAGTCACGCATGTCAAAGTCAAGCCTCACTGGCAAGAGCCAGCCCTCCACGTCATTTCATGCGGCCTGCGAAAGCTTATCACAATTTTTCCTCAATCCTGATCATTTCAATCAGGTGTGTTGTAGGAGGGAAACATGTAAATGGGCTCTGGAGTACCAGACTTGGGCACCCCTGGTCTACAGCGTAAAATATACAGTGTTTATTATGCTATTATGTTCATTTTTAGATTTATCACTCATCAAACTTTGGGACTGGGCGAGTACACAATTCACAATTTAACTGTGGTTAGCTCCTTTTTACATTTCTTAGACAGTTATCATCTTTTACAACTTCAACAACTAATTGTTTATCAGCGGCGTTCGTCAGTTGTGTGTGCACGTGCTGCACATTGTGTGCTATTGGATGCTTCGTAGTGTTTGCTCTGCCAACACTGAGTGACTGTAGTTGTCGTCGTCTCTCCAGACTCGAGTGAAACGCACACAAGCACTCGGCGGCCTTTCATCAGGCGATCCCTTGGAGAGGAGAGGAGAGGAGAGGAGCGAGGTAAATAATGCTTTGATAGGTGGATAATGTGCTCAGCCTGCCGACTGTCCCTCAGCAAACAGTGCCGCATGCACACGCACAGCTTAAATGAAGAATGTCTTTGGACAACAAAATTGCAGTAATTCCTTTCAAAAATTGAAACCGCACACAGAGCGAAAGAGTTTGTACTTTTATTTTGTTGTATTTTTTATGACACTGGCAGCGAGCAAAACTCACAAATTCACCATCTCAAGAAATTAAAATCTTGCATGAGAATCAATCACTCATTCGTTTTCTATGCTGCTTATGAAATTGAGTTTTTAATTGCTTATCAAGTGCAATTTTGCAACTCGGTGATGAAATGCTGCTGTATATGGTTCAATTAGCGACTCTGCACACCCGCCATTCATTTGGAGTCTGGACGCGGAAGGGTCTCCCGCTCAGGGTGTTCAGAATGCTCCAACAGTGTCTCTGCAACCAGTTGTCATGGTAACAAACAACAACTGAGTAATTTCAACCTGAATGTGACAGTTGGATGTGAATTGTATTGTAATTCCTTTCCCTTTGAGAGAGTATGTTCTTTGCAAGCCCACTAGTTGGAACGAGGCATTCTGATAAATATTGTGTTTGTGGAATAAGAGTTAACCACCCGTTTTTAGCCATCTCTGGGGGTGGCCCTTTTGTCACTTCTGTCAACTGAAAATGACATCGCAACTACCCAGGGCTCAGGTCACGACCAATCACGGCTGACCTGCTTTCTGAAGCTGAGCTATGATTGGTCGTTATCTGAGCCCGTAGCATCTGTGATGTCATATTCAGTCAACAGAAGTGACAAAATGGCCACCCCCTGAGATGGCTAAAAACGAGTGGATTAACTCTTATTCCACAAGTGTAATATGTATCAGAATGCAGTGTTCCAACTAGTGGGCCTGCTGGGAACATATTCTTGAAAAAAATATGTTTGGGTTGATTTCCACTTTAAAGCAAAGGAAAGAAAAGAAATGTCATCTCCTAGGTATACAGTGAGATACCACTCCACAAACTTTAGAACCACTTATGACAATGTCTTATAAATGAGGATATAAAATAGCATTGCACAAAATCCACATTCAACAGACTATTCTGACAGGACTTCAATCAACCTAAAACAGAGCATAAATACTTTTAAAGTAAAAAAAAAAAATTGAACAAACATGAAAAAAATTACATTTTTAAAAACCAATTGTAAGACTCCTTGGAACCATTTTAATTGTGTGGCAGAAAATACATATGTCTCCTGTAATGAGACACTAATTGTAATCCTCACTTCCGTTACCGAGACCAAAGTGAAGTCGGAGGATAGAAACTGTCGACCGACATCACTGAGGATCGACGTAAGCTTTCAGGCAGCCACTTGTCACATTTCTACTGCCTTGCCCGCTCTTGCAATGTTCACTCAATTGCATTGCAGGTGTACCCAATAATCAAATAAATGTATTTCTCAGGACATTTCAAAGATGCACTGTATAGATCATCAGGATCAAACTATACACATGTCCAAAAAGTCACAGCAGGTTGCACTCAAACACTTTCAAACACGCACACGCTCACACTCCTTAAAATCTCCAGAGACCAATTAAGATAGCCTCTCTCGCTCGGGGCATGTGCGCCACTGCTCCCCCCCCATAACACGCTCACGCACCCACATCACACCCGACCCCCACTAAGGTCACCAGCACCTCCAGCCACCTCATGCTCTCCGCGTAAGACCCTTTGACCCCTGACACACGACCTTTGCGCTGAATGAGTACACGCAGAGCAGGACCCCCGGCCATTCCTGACACACATGAACGCATTCACTCACACGCACACACACCCGCTGGCTGTGTATGACGTGAGCAATAAAAACAGTATGGACCGCGGGCTGCTCCAAAGGCACTGCATGCATGCACGCACCCGCGCACACACACCGCTTTGGAGGTTAGCTGCAGGTCGTTGTTTAAAGTTCTAACAGCTGGATGATGCAGGGGGTGCACAGTTGCATTCAAATAGTTGAGAACGTATCAAAATCGGGTTGTGTTTTCACCACCTTCTGGAAATGTGACCCAAAAGTTCAACTTTGGTTTCATTGTTTCACAACACATTTTCACGTGTTTGGGAGATTTTGTTTTGGTCCAATGCAACTGAGGTTGAACCAAACTTTTTACCTGTTCAACTATTTATGTTAAAAGGGGATGAAGGGAAGAAAAATGTTAGTTTAGTATATGATTTCTGCCAAACCGAAAAGAACAAACCCATTTAGCAAGACATGAAGCTGTCGCATTTTATTAGCTTTTGTGGGCCGCGCACATAAAATGATGCGATGGGCTGGAGCTGGCCCCTGGGCCTTGAGTTTGACACATGCTATAAAAAATAGCCGCAGGGAGTAAATGTAAGTTGAAATACCTGTTATAGTATAGATTTTTGGGGGGGTTCATTTTTTACACTGAAAAAAGTTTTTGTTGAATTTACACAATTTAATTTCATCACATGATTGCAATCATCTGGATCCAGATCAATTTTTTAAGTAGACTACATCTCTACGTAATAAATGTATCCGGATCCAGATTATTTTACTTTGTGCAACCACTTGATGAAAAAAAATGGAGTAAATTCAACCACACCCTTTTTTCAGTGTAGAAATGTACCGGTAAATTAAATGTAATATACATTTCTATTTATCCATATCATTTGAATAAACAACATTATTTTCATAATTCTATTTGTTTATCTATTGACCAGGAAATATACAGCCCTCCAACTGACAGGTGTGCTTTTTTTCTCTCAATATTTCAATTTCTCTCTATCCTGCAATACTGAATGATAATCACTTAAAGAGGAAACACATTTTTTTCAAGAATATGTTCCCAGCAGGCCC
The DNA here is from genome assembly GCF_054856515.1 of Filicampus tigris. NCBI lineage: Eukaryota > Metazoa > Chordata > Actinopteri > Syngnathiformes > Syngnathidae > Filicampus > Filicampus tigris. The sequence continues at coordinate 10,076,747 of NC_141228.1, read as the reverse complement.
GCTAGCTGAAAGACGGCATTATGCTTAATATTGTGTTTGTGGAATATGAGTTGAGCAGCAAAATCCACCCCTTTTTAGCCATGTCAAGGGGCGGCCATTTTGTCACTTCTGTTGACTGAAAATGACATCACAACTGCTCAGGGTTCAGGTATCAACCAAGAATGGCTCAGCTTCAGAAATCAGATCAGCCGTGAATGTTCGTTACCTGAGCTCTGAGCAGTTGTGATGTCATTTTCAGTCGACAGAAGTGACAAAATGGTCGCCCCCACAGATGGCTAAAAACGAGTGGATTAACTCTTATTCCACAAACAAAATATTTATCTGAATGCCTTGTTTCAACTAGTGGGCTTGCATAGAACATATTCTTGAAAAAAATTATATTTGGGTTGACTTTCCTTAAAAAAAACCCCACAAAAAAAACCTAACTGTAGATTGGACACAACTGTGCTGGGTTTCGCTTTCACTAGTCCCATCACACATTTCTCTTGAGTGAGTGTATGCAGGGCTCAACCATAACAGCCTCATAGCTCAGTTATAGAATTGCTGCATGAAAACAGCGCTCTCACTATATTCTATAAGTTTATTTGACGACAAATCCATCCATCCATCCATGATCCATACCGCTTATAACTACCTCAAAGCGACTACATTCAAACGTGTTATGCTTTGCGCAGTTGTGCCATACTGTTCGACATTTCACACAATGAGACTTTGTCATTTTAATTCTGGAAAAGGTTTTCAAAGGCAACATAATGTTAGAGTTGCATTTGAGGTGTGCAGCAGGAGCCGGGGAATTGTGAGTGCTGTGCTGCGTGGTAGTCAGTCTATGAGGACATCAAAGAGCTAAGCTCATTGGTGCAACTCAGGGAGGAGGATAAAACCAGAGCGGGCCAACAAAACTAAGAGCAACCTGAATGGCGGCCCGGCCCAGTAATACGGGATCATCCCCGGTGTAATTCCTCCCCCTGGCCTCCGAACAATGAGAGCTCGGACAAGAGAGGACACATGCGGGGGAGACGGTCCGGTGGTCCGGCAGTCACTGACCAGGTCGCCATGCCAACATCATACGTAGACGCACATGGAAACGCTGGCAACAGTCCGGAGCCCTCTTGCCCTCCTTCCTCTGCATGCATATTCTAATGTGACGCTTTGTGCGTGGACGTGTCCAAACATGGCGGGAGATCACAGGTCATCCCAGACGCTGACCTCGCAGGCCCAGTGAGGGGGGGGCGTTGTTGGTGCTTCATAATCGGCTCAGGGGCCAGTCCGAGTCCGGACACCAGTCGCGTATTGTCCGGCCAGCCGCCGCTTGAAAAGCTTTGGGGCTGAAAGGCCCGGCCGGGTCACATTGGCGACGGAAGCCTTTCACATGGCAACGATAGCCGAACTTACGCTGCTTCCACCAGCATGGAAAAGCTCAGTGCAACCACACTGATTGAATAGTTCATATGTTTGCTTCCTCTCAAACGTCAGATAGACATGATCGTATTTTGTACGGTTAAACATTTTTGTGCGTATATTTTGAAACAGCATGGGCCAGCAATGTGTGTGTGTGTGTGTTTTCTAAGCTAGACGCGGGTGTGTCTATCTGTCACCACCGGTTGGTATTTTTTGATTACGTCAAGCTTGCATTGATGGGGCTAGATCTCGTCTCTGCATCTCCATTAAACTCCCATTGGCCATGTACTGTACTCAGAAAAAAGGGACTCAAATTGAAAAATCCCACTATAATTTTCTGTGGTTTAAATACATTTTACTGTAGTTGAAGTGGGGTCAGTATAAAGCAGAGTCATCCAATTTTTCCTGGTTGCTTCAATTTATTTGCAACAAATGTCTCTTTGATCATCTATCTATGCCAGTGACGTATATTGATAGGCAGAACAATTCAATTCCATTACCATCACACGCACCACACATCATCCCTATGAAAGGAATGCCTAAAGAAGTATCCATGTGTATTTAGTTAAGAATAATGCTATTAAAGATGCACACGCTTCTCCTTGTTGACCCAAGAGTCAATTAGCATCTGATCGTGAGACTCTTGACAGATACTCATGAGAGAGTGGCTGACCCCTCTGCACACGTACACAAACACACACGTAAATTCTATTACAGGCGCCTGCTAGGCTAATTTCATCAAGCGTCTCTCGCTGCCTTGCACTCACTAATCACATTTAAAGAAGAGCGCCCACTGATGAATGAACCGTCCTAAAGGAGACATGCAGCGTGTGTGCATGTGGATGCATGCGGGCTCGCCAAAGTGACACAGTGCAGGCTGGCCTCATGTGAAAGTGTGAATGCTGAGCTCTTTGCTCTATATGTGTATCATGCAGTTTTTATTTTTGGCTTGGTTTTAAGTGGTTAACTTCCTTTTACACTTGTATGATACTTAGTGTTAAAAATGTCTAAGGACTATCTGTGGTGTGACTCACTTTCATTTTACAAATCTAGAAATCATTCAAATTAAGAGTGCATGGCATGTTAAGATGAGGCTGGGTGCTTTATGGATTTTTCTGCCTCAGTGTTAGGAGTGATCACGGGTGGCGTAACGGTTTCACTCTTATGACTTCTGTGCAAGCAGTGCGGGTTCACTTCCCCCCAAGTGATGATGTGAATGTGCCCTGTGATTGACTGGTGACCAGTCCTGTGTAGTCTGAGTTGCCTTGGATAGGCTCCTACCACCTGTAGCCCTGAACAGCAGAAGCAGTATAGAAAATGGACTAAGTAGACTTCACGCGATCAGATTTTTTTGGGGCCGATCAGCGATCATAAAATTTGGAAATAACAATCCTCGATCACTGATTAGATCGGGAGATGGAGCAATATATCTATTTAAACAACTTGGATATTTCATCTATGGTCGACCGACACCATAGCAGAAATGCATTGGAAAAAATAATCATTTAAATCCCCCAAAATATATATTTTTAAAAAACGTTATACGCAACAAAAGATGCAATGTTTACAACATCTCCTTTTCTGACATAATGAAAAACAAATGCATGAATGTCACCAGTCAGTCAGGTGTCTTTTGCTAAAACTAGAGCTATCTTGGTTCAACAGCTGTAAACAAGTCCTTACAATTACTTGCCAGCTACACCAAGTAGCCTACGCCTGCTCCTTTTTGGCTCGTATTGGAAGCCGGCGGTGTTGTACAAGTCCCGGTGCCCGCTGACCGCAATGATTATTTCTCTAAATTGTTTGTCCACTCTTTACTTGCCGTGTATGTGACGGGAGTAAACATATTCTCAAAGCCGTTTGGCTCCGGTCTGGCTGTACAGATTCGGAAGCTGTATTGACTTTATATGTAATCGCGTCGCGACAATAGCTTGACTCACATTCGGCATGACCGCAGTATATGTCGTATCCCCGTTTAGCAAAAGTTTAGTGCGTCTGTCAACATCGGAGCTTTTCTCGTGTATGTTCAGACAGCACACCTGCTTGCTGGTTGCATCTCTGATTGGCTGAATATGCCTGGCCGAAAGTTTAAATAACTTACGGTGAGTGATGGAAGCTATTCTGAATAAAAGATGTTAGATGGCTCCAGCACCTCCCCGCGACCCTGTACAGGATAAGCGGTTTGGAAGATGACTCATACCTTTTTTTTTTTACATAAATGAAAAAAGACATTCTGACTATTTACCAGTCAAAAAGAAAAACTACGTGAACGGTATTACTTTGTGACAGGATGGTCGAGGGTGCGGCCGCGGAATTTCTGCCTCCCAGCACAATGTCTTTCTGCTCCCACGACACGAGGCAAGGCTAAAAATAGATTCGCTTTCAAGATGACATATACTCTATGGCAGCACAGAACGACCCCGGCTGAACGAGGTTGTTTGCTGTAATGTCTTATTTCGTGGATCAGATCGATGACATCACTGTGCAAATCATGACGTTACAAGTCCATTGCCGATTTTGCATAAAATGAAAAATATCGACCGATTTCGATACACTCGATCAAATCGGTCTTGTGGTAAACTGAACAGACTAATTCTGTTTTCCTTTCCTTCACGTTTCTAATCGGAACCAAATCATCATTGGCTTCGATTGCTTAACTTCTGTAGTGGTACTTGCACTAGCTCACAGCAGGGTGTCAAAGTGAACTGGGTGGTTGACAGTGAGTGTGAGAAAGGTCCAATTGTGCCTAAGTGGGAATCTTTTAATGAAGTGGGCTCTTCAAGATGGGAGACGTCGCAGCACTCTTGGGCTAATAGGAGCTGCCAATGCAATCGCCTCCTTTTCCTCTCGGCGTCAGGAGAAAGGCCAGCAATTAAATCCAGCCAGGAGCCAACGCCGATGCTCGGACCTGGGCCCCAGGAGGACCCGGTGGTCCGGACGTTTAATCATCATCTGACCTAGTTGCCGCTTCTGATAAATGGGCGTGGGGAGGGAAAGCGCTGGCTGGTCATTAATCTGCAGTCAGATAGGGACAAGCGCACACGGTTGCCGCCAACTTAATTGGCCACTTATTTTTGCACGAGCGGGAGGCCAAATCCAGACGGAGATGGATGCTCCTCTCTTCATCCCTAATTCACTCCTGCTGACTGCTAATACAAACAAAGCAAACACAAGAGGAAGACGAGGAGGTGGTCTAGGAGGATGTATTAGGACTTTCCATAACTCAAATACAAATAGAAAGTTCAGAGCAGATTTCTGCCAATGCCAATAACAATGACTCAGACATGGCCGTCTGACATGTTTGATCTAAAAATCATGATGTGCAAAGTCGTACTATTCCACTCTAGCCCTTTAGGTGCCACTTGGCCAACACCACTCTGATGTGAGATACTATATTACCATAAGGCAACACCGTAGAAACGATACACTGTGCTACAATGCAAAGTAGTTGCTCTACAGTTTGTATAACAGTGTACTTTTAAAGTAACACAAAGCCATACATGTCTAAACTGCTTGCAACAAAAGTGAGTACACCCCTAAATGAAACAGCCCAAATTGGGCCCAATTATCCATTTTCCCTCCCTGGTGTCATGTGGCTCATTACAAGGTCCCTGGGGTGAATGGGTGGCAGGTTCTGTTACATTTGGTTTTATCGCTCTGACACTCTCATACTGGTCACTTGAAGTTCAGTATGGCAAAGAACTTAAAGGATGGGAGAAAAAGAATAGATATTTTTTTACATTTAGATTTTAATGGCTGTATGTATGTCGAGTTATTACAAAGGGGCAGCAAATCCAAATTTTTACACAAGCTGTTCAAATTGTAACAAAGTATCAGTTCTTCAAAAAAAATCTGGAAACAAACAAATGCGAGCCATGTACATATGTGAGATACCGTATGTATCTTTTATGTATGTATGTATGTATGTATCATGTATGCCACTTTACATATTTGAATCATCACCAAAATGTACGCAAGGCATAATGGAAGTTGCTTGTGAACAAACTTGGGCAATCATTATTAATGAAGTTAAAAATAGCCTCCATGTTTCTTTTTGTTGAGAAGAAGCTCGGATGCTCCCTCATTGTTTAAAAGAACAGCGGTTTACGCTGTTCGTATGCAAAGAAAAGTGTGTGGTGGTCATCCTAACTTGGTGACTTACAAGAATGCGAGCAAGCCACTTATCTGTCTTATCTCCTGCACTCGTGTGTGTCCTCTCCGCCTCACTGTCCAATCAACTCGTAGCGAGGGTCAGCAGTCGCCCAGGTGGCTGCCCGCCTGATGGATGATGGGAACAGGCGGGGCTGAGCGGGCCGTGATAAGGGGCCTATCTTGACAGGGGGCTTCCTCTGCGGCCCTGAGCTTGGTCATCGCTTGTTGACAGAGAGAGATGGATGCGCCGTTTGCTCGATGGATGGATGAAGGGGGAGATGGACGTGTGGGTGTCGTGTGGAACAAGACGCAGCCTGTCTTGATGTCTTATCAAGTCACCTCCTCACCTTTGGACCTTTTTTTCGCCATTGGGCAATATTTGCTGTGATTTCAACCAATTGGAAATGACAACAACGATAGATAAGATTTTTATTTATTTTTGGACTTTTTTCCCTCCAGAATTGACTTTTTGTATGTCAAGAAGTGGCGTATTCGAATGTTCAAAATTCAGTTTTTACATTTGGCCATCACACATGACCAGTCACGACGCCGCCGATTCCCCCCCCAAACCGGCCACCCCCCACCCCCCATCCCAAAAAATGGGTCGCAGACCAGGTCTTTTACCCTAAAGAAAGAAATGTAAATAAATTCCTGGGATTGAATGGCTGGACCGTGAAAAGACAAGTAAAGTCGTCAATTTAACAAATGTGTTAAAATACTATGCGTGCAAACTTTCACTTCTTTTCATGGAATTTGAGATGCTCCAAGAGACCTACTGGCATTGGTGGAGGTCAGTGCTCAATGAGAGCTCAGCTGGTTGATGGCTAAAGGAGGGCTGACCATCTGGTCGCTCTCCTGGTGTTAGTGCTGCATGGCCGATGCTGTGTGCTGCCATCATGCCTTGGTGAATATGAGGAATTGGGCTGAAAACCAGGAGTGTGATCAATATGATCAATTGGCGCGTCCCTTCCCTAATTCCAGCTAATTGGAACTTTTCACACTTCTCTCCCGAGCAGAATAGCTTCCCTAATGAGAGCGTCTGATTTCACTCTCTGCGGCCAACAGCGGGATCCTGGCCCGCTTGACCTGTTAGGTCCCCGCTGGTCAGCGCTGATCCGGACAAAAGCTCCAGATTCAGCTCCGCTGAATAGCTGCTCATCCCCTGGTCTCGGCAGGGGACCAAGGTCTTCCGAGCTCCAGACCTGACCCCGCGGGAGGGAAGCTGGCCAGGGTCAGGTCCCCGAGTCAACAACCCCGGACCGGCCTGACCGGCAGCCTTTACTCGTCTGACCCCGTTCAGGCCTGGGCTGGGCCTCCGGCAGTGAGTCATGGGGTCAGTCTCCCGGAGGGTCATTGTAACGGCTGCTGACCAATCACAAAAGAGCCCGTGCAGAGTCCTGCCGCGACCATGAAAGCAAAGGCAGAGCGGCACCCCTGCCGCTACGCTCTAATTTGGCAGGATGCTGCTACGTCGGCGACGGACGCCGCTCCAACAATGGCCGTGCACCGATAAACAATAATGTTTGTGCAAGCTCTCTTTCTTGGGGCCAATCTAGCACTCACAAAGCCCATCTGGCATCAATAAGATGTCCTCGGATGGCATTCAGCACATCGCTCTTCATTTTGCCTGCCTTTTTAGCCTCAGCTCCTCACTGGATGCTCTCTGTTGGCGAACACTTTCAAAAAGAGAGAAAGACTTGTGCGCTTCAGGTGGAAATTATGGACAGCACAATTTCAAGCTGTCAACACATTTCAACATTTCATGTTGATGGCTGTCAACATTGGACAGTTGTTTTTTTTAGTGGCAGTTGTGAAAGGTATTGACTACAAAATGGGCAACGTTATATTACAATACTTTACCATTATTGACAGTGTTGTGTTTATATCAAACACGCCGTATCTAATCATGGACAATAAGCTCAACCTTAGTTAAAGGTCACATTAATGCTGGGAAAAGTGTTCAAATGTTTTTTGTTTTTGGTCTCAGTTTGTTTTTATCACAAAAGTCTGGTATTTGAACAGGGATGTGTTAGCTATTGACATCCACTGTGTGTGCCCTGGGATTGTCTGGTGAACAAGATTTTTTTTTCATTCATACCGATAATCAGTTGTCAAGGAGCCCGATAACCGATATTAGCAGCCAATATTCATTTTCAGCAAAAAAAAGAAATTGTTGGCGTCAAAATAAGAAAATGAAATAAAACTCTTAACTGTTGAAACGTCTTTCAGCATATGTTTATCAAACTAATTTTCAGATTTGCATAGCGTTTATTTTTTATTATTATTATAAATGTTTGCCAATATCCATCTTTGTTGTAAAATTCTAACAAAAAGGGATCTCGCAGGGTCATCAGCATGTCTTCCAAAGTTAATGAAAACTCAAACAATAGCTTCATATAGTTTTCTACAGCAAATAAAGTCCTCCAAAATTTTAAAATGACAGAAATGTTAAAATTTCACTTGTCTTTGCTTTGATTTCAAACAAAAACAAGAAATGCAGAGTGTTCGCCGGATCAGAAGAATCTCTTATAAAGTTCACTGAAAATTTTATTGAATTATCTACCATCAGATTTCTTAAAAAGGCAGATGCCGATATCCGTCAAAACACTGAATATCAGAGTTGATGGTCGATTTGGCCGATAATCGGTCTATCCCTAGTACGTACCTCTCGCCCTAAATTCAGGCCGTTTAGGCACCGGCTCACCTGTGGCCCTTATGAGGACACGCGCAAAACAAAATGGGTAGATGGCTGTTCCTTTTGTGACAATGACTGTATAAGTAAACACACGTCATTAGGTCAAGTTATTTATAGCACAATTTGCTTATAAGCACACTTCCACCAGTTATCTTTACAAGGCCCACTTGTGGAAAGTTCCCCATTCAAGCCTGATTGAGGCCCATATGAGTCATGCTTTATATGATGAAGCTTGGGGAGGAAGTTTGGAACAAGATGTCCCTGAGAGTATTTTGTTGTGAATAGTCAGGAGGGTCATGAATGAGAGTGAGAGCGTGAGAGAGCAGGAAGTGAGCACAGCAAGGAGCAGATAGAAGCCAGCACTCTCTGGCGCGACGTGTCTTCGCTCCATCTGGGGCAGGAAGCCGGATTGTTAGTGAGCAGCACGTGTGATCCGCAGCCCAGCGTGCTCACGTCTGTGGGGCGGGGGGTCGAGCAGGAAGTGGTCAGGCGGGGGCTGTGACCTCTGGGTAATGAGCAGGACCCCTCCGGTGGATTCTGGTTACCCGCCTGGCATGTTGTCTTAATGTACACGCGCACATGTAGACATTAAAGACGAGCGATGACTCATCGTGATGACGCTAGCTGCACTTTGGTCTGCTGGGAAACGTGAACGGGCCAGTGTTTATCATCTCCATTGTTGTCTGGCGTACCAAAAATAATGACAGCAATTTCGACATCTACTGTCATATCAAATTGCAGACAATTGTACAAGTGGAGTAAGGTGTCAACTGGAGGGATGGCCACAGAATATGCTAATTTAATATGCTAAGATGTTATTATAACCGGTGTTGTTGCGGTTACTAGTCGTATAGTTGTAGTAGTAAAAGTAGCAGGATTAATACTCAGAATAGTTCTTATTATTTAAATTGAATTGACTTTATCAGTTTAATAGCGCACTTTAGATCTTACCAGACAGAAATCAGAAGGAGTTTACATTTATATTTTTGTAAATCCTCTAGCCTTGCTGTTAGGAGTTTGCATGCACTCCCTTGTCATTGTGTGAATACTTGGGCTCCCTCCAGGTTCATTGCGGACTCTAATTTGTCCATTGGGGTGAATGGTGTATTCGCAATACTCTATGTGCCCTGCGATTGGCTGGAGACCGGCCCAGGTTGTACTCCGCCTCTCACCAAAGTCAGTTGGAAGTGGATATTCTTTTTTGGAAGTGAATATTCAATAGATTGTTATTCATAAAGAGATGGGGAATGTTGAAGTGTATCCCGACTTAGGCAAAAATGCTTCCTTCCCATGCCTCTTGCCCTCTCACTGGCACACTGCTTTTTAAGCTCTGCCATTGTCGGCATAGTGTGTGCGTGCGTGAGTGTGTGTCTGCGTGTGTATTGGCAAGTCACCCTGTCTGTTTTGTATGCTACTTTGTATGTGTCAAGTGAACGAGTGACCATGAGCAACCAGTCACTGTGTCAAACAGTCGGCTAATAAGCGCTAATTCAGGAGGCCTGTCCTGCGGGGATGAGCGTGTGAGTGTGTGTGCGTGTGTGTGCGTGTAAATGTCATGTGTGTGGTGAGCGCGTGGAGGGGTGGGGACTTTCAGTGGGGCAGCCAGCCAGGTTCCCATGCAGGACACTCTCTGCAGACCACTTGAGAGTGCGAGAGAGAGAGAGAGAAGGAGAAGGAGAGGGAGAGTGAAAGAGAAAGAGGAGGAGGGAGGAAGAGACTTCTGGGTCCAACAAAACAAAAAGCTGAGGCCGCAAGTCGTCCTGGGAGGCGTTCAGGTCCCACGCAGGTAGCCAGGCAAGCGTCGCCAAATTGTCCTTTGTGACACAAGGGCCATTCAACAGGAACAGGATGCAGACTGCGGGATGTCCCAGACCGCTCGGCGCTGCGCTCTAGTGTGCGCGCGTGTGTGCACGTCTGGCCCACTGTTGACGTTTTGGGAAAAAGATTGACGAGGGGAGAACTTGGCCCGTCGTGAACGCGGCCCTCGTCTCTTGTCAAAGGTCTGACAGTGAATGAACGCCTCACGGACAAACTCAATTAGCCAGCATGCTCGTTTAAAAGAGGTGTCTGTCTCGGACAAAAAGACCCCCTCCCCTACTATATTAGACATACGGCCCCTGGTGAATGTATGGCAAACATATCTCTTTGTTAGCGGTGAGACGGCAGCAGACAGTTAAGAGGACGTCTGACGCAGACACACACACACACACACACACACACACACACACCCAGACATCGAGCAACTTGTGAGAAAGGACAAGATAATGTGACACACAACCAAACCGATGAATAATGTATAGAACACTTGCGTCTATTGGTGTCGTGAAGAGGGAGCAGGGACTCTGTGGGTGATGTCATACTCCCACCAATCTCAGCATCCACAGTATGCATGTATTTTTGCATTGTTGATGACAATGAGAGCTTTCTAAACAGCTAAAACTAACATTAAGCGTTAGATAAGCTTTCAAGCAAAGGATCTGCTCGTTTATACTCGTCTCTCTCCCATAATTCCCATGGCAGTGAAGGCCGAAATTGATCCAATTTTAAGATGCCAAATTTATGAATCTTCCTAACACAGAGGACTAATTGAAACTAATCTCCACTTGAAAAGACATGCAACTATCAAATGTCCAATGCCCAAGTCATACCATTCATACATCTTCTCTCCCTATTGCTAAAATGATCGTGAGGACATACTTAAAGCGGAAGTCAACCCCAAACATATTTTTTTCAAAAATATCAATCAATCACATCAATCAATCACATTTTATTTATATAGCACTTTTCATACATAAAAATGCAACTCAAAGTGCTTTAAAACATTCAAAGCAAAACATAGAATTATCTTCAATCAAAAGAAAAGATAAATTATTTAAAAGTTGTTGAAAGCCAAACTAAAAAGGTGTGTCTTGAGCTTCCTCTTAAAAATATCAACAGTCTCTGCAGACCTTACATCCTCTGGCAGGCTATTCCAAAGGTGAGGACCAAAATGGCTGAATGCAGCCTCGCCAAAAATATGTTCCCAGCAGGCCCACTAGTTGAAGCACGGCATTCTGATTAAGTTTGCGTTTATGGAATATGAGTTAAGCAGCAAAATGCACTCGTTTTTAGTCACCTCCGGGGGCGGCCGTTGAGCCGATATTTTGTCATTGTGAGCAGTTGTGATGTCATTTTCAGTTGACAAAAGACAAAATGGCCGCCCCCAGAGATGGCTAAAAATGAGTGGATTAACACTTATTCCACAAACGCAAGATTTATCAGAATTCCCTGTTTCAACTAGTGGGCATGCATAGAACATATTCTTGAAAAAAAACGTTTTCCGTTGACTTCCTTTGACTTTAAGATATACTACAGCTGTGAAGTTCATGCACAGCGCTACACCGAGCCGAGGCGGCGCTATAGCCCAGTCAGAAATCTGTCTAGCCCCCGTTCAGCCCAAGCAAATGATTTATTTATTCATTATTTATTTATTTCTACATTTCTTTAAGCTTGCAAACATTAAAAAGTTCACAAGTACCAGCTGTACCCCATGTGTGTTTGTGAGTGGCGGGGTGAGTCTTTCAGTTACTTGCACGTTAGGTTAGAGTGAGTTAGTTCTGCTAAAATGGAGGCTACATACTAAAAACATAGTAAAATAATATTTTTTTAACCATAATGATTGTGACTTGTGAATGTTGAATGGAAAGAATGCACTGCAGACATAGTAATAAAACCATAAAAATTACTAATCGGGGGTTACTTACTTAATTTTCGAACGTATTGGTATAATGTAGGCCAAATGTTAAAAACAGTATTTTTTTACTTGCGTATTCGCAAGTCAATACCCCATGGCATTATGGGAAAAACGCTTTGTTTTATGCATTTAACCTACATTTGATCAATACGTTTGAACGTACCTTACAAATATGTCAGATGAGTTTGCCAGTCATAAATTTTTTACCACAGGTGGGCATTCCATCACTATTGACGGTTGGTCCGTCAATTTGTCACTGACGGACACCTGTTTTGCTGGCGAATGACCAGTGATGGGAAACTTGGAAAAACCGATGGACTAAACATTAACTGAAAAGGGTTTTCGTCCGTCACTGGAATCATCACTAACCGGGTACCGACGGACCTTCACAGTCCGTCATTGATGAACTCCCGTTTCACTGCCGAATGATGAAAACACGTCTCTCGCTGTGTTTGTTCGCGTGGGTGAATACACCGGGCTTCGAGCGGATCTGAGGAGGGGCTCCACGTCCTCCGACAGACAAAAAAAAAAAGTTTGAACATTGCTAGTCAATCTGATGAAGCAAATGTGTTTGTGTTGGCTGCTAACTAAATCACGGTTCCAACTTCCCATTCTCCAAGCCATTCTACAACTTTGCTTCCAGATTAGCTGGCTCCCGATTCCAGCTGTGGCTGTTAGGACAAGGTCAGTCCAGTAATTTTGTTTTCCTGTCTGCAAGATTTGTCGCTCTGGTTCTGTATGGTTTTTTTTAAACAATTATTTATGCACAAATTGTAAGTCACATACTGAAATTACACAGAGGGGAAAAATAACACTAAAAATCAAACAGCAAATTAAATAGATAGATAGATGGATAGATAGATAGATAGATAGATGGATAGATGTAGTTGACGTTTATAGGGTTTGTGTTGATGAACCAGGGATTCTCATCAGTAATATCTGTTGTCAGTTGTCGAGGATTTTGAGCCTTTAGGCCCAATCCCCACATTTGCACGGTTGCACCCCTGTGCCCCTTACTTGCGCGTTCCTGCCAAAGGTACCAGCGTGTAGGGTGTCTCAATTCTGCGAAATGCTCTGTCGCCCCGCCCCCTTTGCATCCATATTCCTCACTTCGGCTGAGCCCGCATCCATGGCCCCTCAGCCGAAGCACATTACCCACAATTCATTGCGTATTTGACCAAAATAGCAGGAAACTGACGACCTTCTGTGAAATCCCTGTACCTGTGCCAAAAGAAATGTCTCTTCATGTGTAATTTCCATCAATGTTCTGAAGTAAACATTTACCCGTTTACCTTTTACTTACGTATTTTGTCCTATGTAGCTATCGTACTTAGCAACCTTCTGTGCATGCGCCGCATATTGTGCTGGAGCCGCAAATAGTCCAAATGGTGCCGTAGCTCCCATCGACTGGAAGACCGAGCCCAAGTTGTACTTTACTATACTACTTTACTGAAAATTGCCAAAACAACAACCCGTCATCAATTTATGCCCCTGCGTCAGCGAGGGCATAAGTCGATGATGTCACACGCACTGTCCCAATTCTGCAATATTTGTCCACTTGTAACCTGCGCCCCCAACACAAATGGCGGACTAAATAAAGGGGTATCTGTCGATGCTTAATCCATCTATTTTCAAGTTTTTCCCATCATTCATCAACCGTCAGCAAAACGGGCGTCCGTCAGTGACGGGTAGACGGACCGCTTCGTCACATAGACGAAATGCACAGCTCTGCTTCAGTACGAAGGGAAGCTGTGTGCGGCATCTGTGTGTTCATCGTCATGACAACATGGATGAAAACAAGCACTTCCTCCGCAAATGCGGGCCCATATATGGGGTCAGTAGCCGAAGCCCACTCGACAATAGCTTTTAATGTCATAGCTCAGTGACTGCTCTTTGTGCAGAGGCGGGCACGCCGCGAGCCACACAAAAAGTCCAAAGCAAAATGGATTAGAATATGAGTGAAAAGATGACTGAATCAAAGGCAGTGGATTGGAGGAGATTGGCTCAAGGGATTATGGGAGAAAATGACTCACTAATTACTTTTTGTTGGGCCACGAGATGAGATTTAATTTGGTATTGGGGAGCAAACCGTTCACAGGATGAACTTTTATTGGAGTAATTGTTATTACTTGTATAAAATCAACCCTCTGTAATAGGAAGACGTGATGTCTTAATATTGTAATATATACGTTCAATCAAATCTTGCACTATTAATCACACACACAGTTATTCATATTGTAGTTCCGTGCATAGGAACTTTGAGAACATTGCAGTTATTGCAAAGAGCAGAGTTTAAAATGTGCATATTTCAGTACGTATTACAATGAAGAACTATGGGTAACAAAAGTTACCATTTCTTGCATTGACCCTTCTTCCTCAGAACTTGTGCAATGTGGTCAACCAAAGTTTTTAGTTATGTATAAAAGTAGTTGTAAACGGCTTTTACAGCAACATAGAAAAAAAAAAGGATGAATCATAAACATGAAAACTGAATCAGCAGTCATCGCATGAGTCAGAGTGATTTAAAAGCCTGATGGTGGGGGGTTGGCTTCTTCCCCACCCTCTCATATTTTGATGATATATTTATTAAAAAATATATATTTAGGATTTCTTATTCATTATCATATGCTGTATCTTTTTTCCCCAGAACAGATCGATGAATGATATTCTGACTTCTTGAGAGGCAAATATGTTTGCACACATTTCTTTCTGTTTTGAATGGCCAATTTGAAACTCAGTACGTCTCTCTACATCTTTGTTAAGCCCCTTGTAACAAAGCCAAACATTGCCAAGATTTCAATGCATATATGTGCATGATGCTAATTCCTCAACTCTCTCTTCTCAAGTCCTTCCTGTTGTCTGCGTGAGGAAGGCCAACTTCTTAAGTATTTTACCAGGAAAAACAACAATAGTGAGCCACTCCAACCTGCAATGTGACTTTGTGATGTGCGCTCTTTCAATGATTTGGCCAAAAAGTGGAGTGGGGGAGCTTAGAGGATGTCTTGTATGGCGTTTGAACTGCTCTTCGCTCTCCAATTAGCCACGAAAAGACCCCAGCCAGAAGAAGAGGAGACAAAGGAGCAGAAAGCGGAGCGGGTAAAGCCAAAAAGAAAAACAAAAAAACAACAATCAACAAGACCTCCCGCCATCCTTGTGGGGGCGGACACACACACAGACACGCACGCACGCACACACAAGCAAACCCTGTGGTGTTTTAAGAGCTGAGGCCGTCACTGTGGAAACCAGGAGCTTGTTTGGTTCTCCTCCCTCCTCTCCTTGTGTTATTTCTCCTTGCCCACTGGCCTCCCCCCTCCCGAGCCCCTCCATTCACGCCCTCCCTTCTTCCTGGGCTAAAACAAAGCAGTGGTCTGAAAGGACTCTGAGGTAGGTAAATGTATTCAGTGACACCGGCCGGATGATTCCATTCTGCGCCGGCTCTGTAACATTTGTTTCGGGCCTTGTCTGAGGGCAGGGACAGCGTGTTGGGTCTTTTGTCCGCCGCACCCTCTGCACAGCCCTCCAGTTAATGGGCGCCTTGTCCCGGGCCGCTGGACCAGAAACCTGCAGCCTTGCAGGACCAGACGACACGGTGACACGGGAAGTCGGTGAAACGGGCGAAGATGAGGAGGAAGAGCGGGGGGCCACACATTATGTACCTTGTCTTCTTCAGTTTCTTTCAGTTAAAGATCGGTGGTCCGTCCAGCAAAAGTAGTCATAGTACCATCAAGTGGTCACCTCAGCTCATTATATCCTTCTGTATTATTTTACCTTTTGCCTCAAGTCTGCTGGGATAGGATCCAACCCTGAACAGAATCAGCAGTAGAGAAAATGGATGGATGCAGAAACAACTTTTTATGTGTCCTAAATTCTTGCAGTACCTGCCATTCTTACAAATTCTCATTTGATTGTTATGTATACATGGGCTACAAAGGTTTTTCAAACAAATATGAACTGTAATTATGACTTTAGTGCTGCAGCTGAACATTGTACTCAAGTAAATGTACTGTTACTTTAGAGTAAATAATTGCTGGAGTAAAATAGCGTTCAGTGAAAAACCTCAAGTACTGAGTCACTGGTGAATAACTCACTGTTTTATTTTTTTCAATCAGAGCATGAATGGACAACATACAAAAAATGGTAGCCGAGATATTTTATAGATAGATAGATAGATAGATAGATAGATAGATAGATAGATAGATAGATAGATAGATAGATAGATAGATAGATAGATATGCCATCACAAAACAGTACCAGTGATAATATCGTGGAATACGCTATGGAAAAAAGCCATTGTAAATCCATCATCCCATAATGAACTAATGAACTATATATATATATGTATATATATATGTATATATGTATATATGTATATATATGTGTATATGTATATATATGTATATATGTATATATATGTATATATATGTATATATATAAATATATACGTATATATATGTATATATATATATACATATATATATATATATATATATATATATGGTCGACTAGTTAGCACGTCCGCCTCACAGTTCAGAGGTCGTGGGTTCGATCCCGGCTCCAGCCTCCCTGTGTGGAATTTGTATGTTCTCCCCATGCCTGCGTGGGTTTCCTCCGAGTACTCCGGTTTCCTCCCACATTCTAAAAACATGCTTGGTAGGTTAATTGGACACTAAGTCATTTTAAAGTGTAATAAGTAATATGGATGTATGTCTCTCTTCCACAAGTATCCATTTTTTTGTTCCTGCTACTCTCTACTATAAGCGTCGAGTGGCCAGGTGCTGGTGGAGAGGGTGAACTCGATGGCTGCCGGAGGGCGGGGGTGCAATTGGAAGGCAGGCGCCTTGCTGCTATCTGTCTGGAGAGGCCCCCACCGATGTTTAGAAATGAGGGTCCCCTCCACTCTATCACTGGTGGCTGCTCAAGAAAAAAAAAGCATCTTCTTCACTTGTGTTGTGAGCACCTCTCTCGCTGCGAGAGGAGTGGCTATTGGCACTGAGAACTGCACCACACTTGACTCTGGTAATCACCAAAGATCAGTTTGATCTACCACCTCTGCAGAGTGGTTGCGACGCACCCCTCAAGCCACCAACCAATCAAGTAATCAAGACACACTCTAAAAACAGTTGGGTTATTTCATTAACCGAATTTTTGGATTGTTTGTGTTAGGTCAAAATTCTGGGTTATTTCTTATAAATGAACCCAATTGTTGGCTCAAATTAACTATATATTGGGTTATATGCCAGTAATGTTTTATGTTGGGTCAAAAATCAACCTTACAGGCCCATACATAGGTGCCAGATGTACACTTGAATTAAGTATGACTGGCGGCCATGACAGTCACCAACATACTGTTCATGTCTACACACAAAGCATCATTTAAACGGTCGGCGGTCGGCAAGTCACGACTAAAGACCCTTTTTTTTTTTTTAAACTTTCACTTGTTATTAATTGGCTGGCGACCAGTTCGGGGTGTAGTCTGCCTTCGCCCATTGACGGCTGGGATAGGCTCCAGCAACTCCCCGCGACCCTATATAGGATAAGCGGTTTGGAAGATGACATGACATGACTTGTTATTAATACATTTTTGGGGAAGGGGCAGTATCCTTAGCATTATAAATAAAATGAATAAATAAAAAAATAAATAGTGGAATAACCCAATTAGTTACATTGTTTTGACCCAATTTGTTGTGTTTATTTAACCCTTAAAGTTGGGTCAAAACTGAATAACCCAATTTTTGGGTTCAAATTGACCCAAGTCTGGGTCGGTCCTTTTTTAACACAACAATTGGGTCAAATTTAACCCAAAAACAGTTTTTTTTACCCAACTGTTTTTAGAGCGCAGAAAACAGCAGTGTTGTTGATTTCAGGAATGTGTTGTAAAATTCTCATCTTTTATTTAGGCTTATCTCATTGAGTCATAGATTTGACTCCTTGTTCAATACTGCCTACATGACACTTTTCAGGGATATGTGCCTGACACATGCCATAGGTGAAAATATGCAATACATAGAGAGGCCATACTCATTTAAAGGTATTAAAACAAACTTACCCTTAACCTTGAAACATCCACATTTGTCAACTGGAGGTGGGAGTGGCCTGGCATTCTGGCAGATATTTAACCAATCAATATTTAACCATAGATAACCATTAGATAACTAATATGTGGACAAGGGGGTCGAGTTGGTTCACAGTGGGGTCCCCAGAAAGTCTTCCAATTTTGTATCGCAAATCAACGCCCTTGCTCAATATACACTCAACTTACTGTTGCGGATGACATTATTATTTGCGGACCTTCTCTGCCTCTTCCTACTGTTAAATACGCCGCATCTCTCTCGCAGTAGACTTCAGTGCTGCCCAGCGCGTTGCAACATGTTACATGTTACAATATTTACTGCTGTAGCTTCAGCTCTCTACATATTTGTATAACTGTTGTTGATCAACATTCCAGACTACTGGACATTTGAAAGTGCTCAAGGACATTCTGCATCTTTGCACATTTGACATTGTGTCTTAATTACTGCACTACTGGCCAATTTGAATTGTGTGAAGATCAGAAGTGCATGTCACATACATGCAAGTCAAGCATGTCTCAAGTCACTGTGGGAAAAAAAAAATCAAGCAAGTTAAGTTGAATCGCCACCAAATTTCAGGTGAGACAAGTCAACCCATAACTTGATTCAAGCTGTTTTTTTTTGTTGTTGTTGTTTTTCCCTCACACGGGTAGACGTCTCTGTGGATTCTGTAATGACAAATGAAGTTAAGCGCTGTAGTGTCATTCCGTGAGGTGCAAACTGTGCGTTTTGCCATCCTATTTTGGCATCGTCGACAAGATAATCTTAATTCAAATGAATGATCCTCAGAGTTGCTCCCATTGCTGTTGGTGTTTATGTCACCACTTCACACAAACAAGCAAGGCTGATTGGGTTGCCAGGTTGGCGTGAATGAAAACAAAAAGTATAAAAATCAATGATCAAGGGGGGGCCTGACCGATGAATATGAGTTCACATTATATCATTATTTAAAGATCTTTCTTCTTTTAATCAGGGCTTCCAGGAAGCCAAAAACCACCTGCCGGCTGTGTGTGTGTGTGTGTGTGTGTGTGTGTGTGTGCGTGTGTGTGTGTGTATGTGTGTATTTCTGGGACCACAAACTCAAATCCACCCAGCTTCACACTCCGTGTTCCCGCAACAAAATCTGCTCTTGTATCGGGGGCCGCCACTACAAACTGTGTATGAGAGGATTAGGGGCTCCTTGACCGCTCCTTCAAATGCGCTCCCAGCATGGCCGCCTCGATTATGACCATTAGATACCCCGACCATGAGGGGCACATGAAAGGGAGGGATACACGCGGCTTTTCCCAGGGCCAAGTTTGACCACACGCCTGGCAAAAATGAATGTATAATCCGAGCGCAGACAAAGACGAGAGGAGAAGAGTGTTGTGCTAGCTTGCTGAGAGAGGCTTTATGTTTCTATTGCCTTCATTGAGCCTGCGAGTGCAATAATAATGATTCAAGGCCAGATTAAAGTGAGGACATGGGCAGTGTGGTCTGTGAAGTAATTTAAGGGGTTTCTTAATGGGAAAATTCTTGTGCAAAAAGGACTTCAGATGAGAGGACACACACACACACACACACACAGTTGTACATGCGTGTTCAGTGGTGCTGCAGGCGATGCGAGTTGATCCCATATTATATCCTGGCTGCTTTTTCTATGTCGGTGAAAATGCTTCGGGGCACAGGAGCTTAACGTAGCTGCTGTGTGTGTTAGACCCTCCGAAGAGGAGCAAATGCCAACTGAGAGGCCGAGTGCCTCGGAGCATCCAAAGTGTTGGATGCAGACAGGATGCAATGGTACATAAAGCTCAATAGCACGCATTATGAATACAAGTCAGAGTAAAGTAGTCATTGGGAGCCCCGAGTGGCCTCAATGAATAGCTGTAAAGTTATGAAAAAAAAGTTGACACTTTTCCAAAAGGGCAGCAGTAAGGGCAAACATTTGATGAAGATCAGAGAAGAGGAAGTTATTAAGTCGGGGGCCAGTAGGCACAGTAACCTTGTGGTTAGTACGTTCTGTATGCCAAGAACTTCAGAGGTTCCGGGTTCAAATATCGGCTCCAGCCTTCCTGTGTGAGGTTTGTGTGTTCTACTCATGCTTGTGTGTGTGCTTTTTTTTTTTTTACCGTCTTTCAAATAAACACAAACAAATATTTTTTTCCTTAAAGCGGAAGTCAACCCAAACATATTTTTTAAAAGAATATGTTCTATGGAGGCCCACTAGTTGAATCAAGGCAATATGATTAATATCAAATATGAGTTAAGCAGCAAAATCCACCCGTTTTTAGCCATCTCTGCGGCGGCCATTTTGTCACTTCTGTCGACTGAAAATGACAGCACACATCCTCAGCGCTCAGATAACGACCAATCATAGCTCAGCCTCATAAAACAGGTGAGCCGTGATTGGTCGTTACCTGAGCCCCGAGGGTCTGTGATGTACACGCCATGTTTGACAATGCGGAAACAGAAATAGACTTGCATGCAGGACATTGGCGCACGCATTCCGTTTGTACACGTAAACCGCAAGATCTCCCCTTGCAGATGATGTAGTCGGCCGCGCATACAACATGGGCAATTGGAGACCACTTTGAACCCGCGAGCTCCATGTGTGAAATACCTCTCATCCCAATAATTATACACCAAAATCGTGTTACACCACCTGCGCCACGAGGTACACGTGATTTTACTTAGTGTGGAATTTTGTCTACTTTTTCTCACCAAAATGGTGAATGCGCTGGGGAGTGTAATAGAAAACGCCCTCGGTCTGTCAGAACACCTATCTACACGCAGCGTGGTCTACCAAATTGACAAACACACTAAACTATACTTCCCCAGCAACAAAATGAAAATATGCGTGATTTTACGAAGAGCGCAGGAGCACCTGACTACCAAAATAGGCCCCCTGAACTTTATAGCATGGCACCGTACCTGTTTGAACTTTTTGGGTCAAGAAAAAAGTACAAATAGTTAAATAGGTCCATTACTGTCCTTTAATTTACTTTGTACCTCAAGAGACATAAATGGACTCCTCCTACACTATAGCTCTAGTTCTGTGTATGATAAGTACAAATCAATTTTATTGCTGAGTCTACCATCACAACTCAGCTGCAGCCATGACTCCTCCTGAATACTCCCCACAGGAGCCATACAGGATGCCGACAAATCCCCAGGAGATCCTCAAATGTCCTGTTGGCAGCTCCCTCTTCCCTCAGGCAGAACGACTCCCCGTGCTGCCATAATCTCTTGTGAGTTCATCTCGGGCTAGACAATATGTGTTGCAGAGAATATGACCCTTTACACTGATGGGGCCGTGGGGAGATGTGCTCATCACATTTGGTTCGAGATTAAGTGAGAGCCGCTCAGAGACGGGATGGTAACTGAGGTGTGAGAAGGGACCCAGGTGAGGAAAAGATGCATGCTCACTTGCTTCCATGTGACTCGGAAAATCAAACAACTTGACCAGTGAGAGCATCAGTACTGCTCGCACTGGCCAATTGAATTTAACTTTACGAAGTACCTTAATTTTCATGAGGGAACCCTGAGGGATTAATGAATTACTATCTGTCTGTCTGTCTACTGTTTTGTGCCGGCATCATCTTATATTCAGATTTTTTATGTGTCTGTATGTCTTTTGTGTGTCTATCTTTGTTTCCCAAACGTATAGTTAAAATTGATCACACATTTTATGGACTTCAAAATCAATATTCAGATAAGTTGCTAAGAGATGTTATTTGAAAATGTCTTCAAAATTGAGTTAGTGTACAGTAATTTCTATTCATGATCAGCCACAGTTTTGGAGTTGGACGCTGGGTGCAGTTGTTATGTCCGCCGCTAGAGGACAGTGTTGGTTCTGAATGCTCAGTGCGAGGCTGTTTGATGACGGTAAAGCAGAAATTTAAAAAAAAAAAGAAGGAAGGAATCCCATCAGGAACTAAAAGCCCATTAGGAAAGTGTAGATTTGTTTCAGACGTGACAGTTTACATCACGCACATTGTTTGTGAATGTGCAGGAACAAAAGATGATGGTTTTGTGCCATAAAGGAGATGAATATTATAGTGACAAACATTAACATCGGTGGTACGCCATTACTGCTTTTTCTTCCACCTGGTTAGCTAGTCAGGTGAATATAGTTAATTATTTACACTTACTTTTTAACCCAGCGATAATGCTGCTTATTATGTTACCTGATGCTGAGCTTCACATTGTTAAACTTTATCTTAACTTCAGAGAAAATTTATTTCACTGAATTGGTGCCTGGAGATTTCATTTTAAAGTCAGTCAGTCTGTTTTTTGTCTTTCTTGTCTTTTTGTTATCGTGCTTAATTTGTCCCCAGAAACAAGTCGGCAATGTGTGTCGTTCTCATTTACAAACATAAGATTAGTTGTCGATCACTTTCTCCCACATTGACACCGTCCAAATTATTTGGTTTCCTACACGCTTAAAGCCCTGCGTGCTGTGAGAGATCATCAGCTGTACTGTGAGAAATTATCCAGTCTCACTTATTTTAATTGGTCCAAAAATGTATACACGTACTGCAATGTGGCTTTGTTCATAGAGCTACATACACCAGCGATGTATTGTGACAAGAAGATAAATTAAATGCTCTTTCTTCAGACTCATGTTTTATTATTTATTTATTATTTATTATTTTTAGTAAAACTAACAATAACACTACGAACTAAAAGTAATTCAGTTTATACATAAAATAAATAGGTGATTAAAAAATATGGGAAAAAAATGTCCCAGGTCATATCTGCATAAAAAAAAGTTTTTTCGGGGTCAGATTGACGCAGAGGTGGTTCCATCCTGACCATGCGCCATGGCGTGCATGTATTCTGTCAATTCAACGCACTCGCTTTCTTTTTCAGGGAACAAACTTTAAATTAAGAGTTCCAATAAGAACGTTAAGGCATTCATTTATTAACACTAGCTCAATCAGATTCCCTCACATTTCACATTTGAAACGTGAACTTGGTGGGCAACACGACTCAACGTTTTTTCCCCCCTCGATCTCATTTGCGTCAAAGTGCATGCGTGAGATACACGTAACTGGTACCTTGCTTGCGGAATGTCATCTGTTGAGTCGCCGCGTTCGGACAAGCCCTTCATCAGACGCGCAACAGCGTGCCCATATTTGGAAGTACTGACGCAGCGGCCGACCAGGAAGTAAAAAGTGAGGCTTATCCTACTGATTAGCAAAATGTATCTTTCATTGTTACAAAAGAAAGACCAGTCTTGTATCTTTCAATGTTAATACAGTAAATGCACTTTATTAATCAATGGTTCCTCCATTGCCATGACTTGTAAATAAATCCGTCAAAATAGCAGTAAATCGCTTGCCAGCCCCTCTCCTATTCTGAAGTCACGACGGTGCGCCGTAAAGTAAGAATATGTTTCAATCCGAGGGAATTTGAGAGTACGCGCAGCCGCCCAGCAACGTTTCTTTCTGTGGTGCCGCCCCTCACCACATGAACATGAATGGGGTTGACAACGGCGCGCTGCACGTTCAAAGCGAAAAGATCCGCTTGAAACCCGGCAAAGAGCCGCATGCGGCTGACGATACGCGGGTCGGCCAGGCCTGATATAGTACCGCCTCCATAGTGGCGAACGCTACAACTGCAGTAAAAATACGTTGCTGCTGTAGAGGTAAATCAATTGCAATTGTGTTGAGCAATATATCAGTCGTTCTGGCACAAAAATAGTTAGAGACGGCCGCTTCTCAATTTTGAATGCAGGAAAAACCCTCCCTCTCTGTGCATATATATATATATATATATATATATATATATATATATATATATATGCAATTTTCAAGGGGCCACTCAGAGTGTGGTCACGGGCTGCCGCTACTGGAATACAGTGTACTTTTGGCAACTTCTTTGTTTGTGGTGTGTGGTGAGATATTTCCAGTGTAAAATATGTGCCTTGATTTAATAAAGGTGGGTCTACACTGCTTTAACAGATGTTTGTGCAGTTTTGGCCAACATTCATATGTTGACAGATGCCTATTATCCCCTTTGTGTGAATTTGCAGATATGAACCCCTTGAAGGTGGCATCCAGTGGCTTGCACACTTTGTACATCAGGAAGTCTTATGTTTGCTTCAGGGATCACATTACCACACCAGAGGTCTACCAGACAGGCCGACAGACAGCCTGCATCACCACCCAAAGTAACAACAACAACAAAAAAAAACTTCTGATGGTGGGTGCAGTCAACAGTGTCGTACTGGTCCAAGGACGTCTTGGTGTGCTGATCTTTTCTGTGTTGTTCATCCTTCCGGGGGTGGGGGTGGGGTGGGGGGGGGGGTGTTGACTCAGATGCAACGAGCAAATAGAACCGGGGTGAAGCCGCGTGGGCGCTCCATTCTCATGGAGCCGCGGCCCAGTGGATTAGGCTAATGCTGGACCATGAGGGGGTGTTGCAGGGCAGCCTTCTGTGACAGGAGGTAATGGATTAGGGCTTTGTCAGGGCCCATGTTGGCCAGAGGGATCCGGCGATGAAGGATGGATTTATTCAGGGGGGCAGATCAGAGTCCAGGGGCAGCCCAATCATAGATTAGGACATGTTGACAAGGGATTATCCCATTGCTGAGGTCTGACTGATATTTGGACAGATATAGAGCAAGTCTGTTCGGAATGATAATGTGAAGTTTCAAGAGAAACCCATCAAGAAAGATCGTCATTCCGCGTGAAATAACAGCAAGGTATAATGTCACTTAAGTGAAATGTGTGCTGGAAAGTTTTCCATGTCAACCAAGTAAAGTTACTTATATGTACAGTATGTTGTTTGTATTCTGTGAGGAGATTGTCAATGAAATGACTCGGGCTTGGTGGCATTGTGACATACGAGGTGGGTCTCCCGATGACCTTGTTGATCTTGGGAAACAGGAAGCCAGGTCGGGTGAGTAGGGAGGTTGCTTTAGCACGGCGCGGCCAGGAATGCTGGATGCTGAGGGCATTGTTAGCAGGCACGTTGTCATGGTGAAGCAGCCACAAGTTGTCCTGCTGCAACTCTCTCCTCTTCTTAAACCACCCCCCTCAAAAAAATAAAATAAAAAAGATAAAACGTGCTTGTTGAGTTAATTGTATCAAGTTTGTCCTTAGGTTCGAATGTGAGTGCGAATGGTTGTCTATACGTGCTCTGCGATTGACTGGCAACCAGTCCTGAGTGAGAAAAGCTCCAGCACACTCACGACCCCACCGAGTGTATACAAATATAGATGGATGGCCGAAATATTGCGTTAGTATAGGTTGGTGATAAGACAAGGGCGCATTCTAACTTGCATACAAATTTTGCTTATGGTGCCACCGTAGGAATTGAACTCTCTAAACTGAGGACCCTGTCCTGTCGGGATAAGGAATAGCATCATTGTCACTGTTGTAACCCTTTCAGCAATGGATATTTGAACACAAATGGTGCCGCAACTCACTTTGGCAGACATTGTAACAATAAGAAATGGCATATATTCTTTATCCTCTGTGAAAAACGACTAAGATTACTGTGATTTACTGCTGGGTAATCTTCATGCATATCTGTATAACTTTATTATACTGCTGCCCTGTGGCGAAGGCATGCACACAGGAAGGACTACAGTGGCCGTTGAAATGTAAACAAGAAATCTTTACATCCTATATATTATATGTAGTTAATGTGTGTGTTTTTTTTTTTTAATAAAGTATGTACATTCTATTTCCTATTCTATGTCATTAATGTATCTTTTTTTTACAATATTGTAGAGGTTTTTTTTCTGATTTAAAAAAAAATATATATATATATATATATACATATATATATATATATATATATATATATATATATATATATATATATATATATATATATATATATATATATATATATATATGCTCTTATCCCACGGCACCACTAATATAGTAATAATTATTGCCCATGTTAACTTGATAGCTGTGTTGAGCAGTTCATCGTAGCAACATGCTGTTTGAAAAATAATCTGTTTGAGGGTCATAGAGGTGAAACGATGTTTTAGACAGGTGACCTAATAAATCACACAATGTACTTTGAATAAAAAGATGGCTTCTGACTTTATAGCTACTGTAGATTTAGTAGCCCTAAATCCCCACGCATGAAGAGAGATCAGGTTCCAGCGAGCCCTGGCGATAGCGCTGTTCGCCGGAAATCGCCGTAGTATGATATCACTGTCGTTTTTTTTCTCAATGTGAAATGTGAAAACCAGATTTGGTCTTTTTATTGGTTGCCTTTGAAATTTGGCACACGTGACCCTCCTCCACGCTCAGTTTTTATTGCCTGCTGTGGTTTGTTTCTGGAGGCCTGCCCAAGTGTGCCTGGTGTTTACTTTGCCACTTGGGCTAAACAGTTAATTGAGGTGATTAAGCGTTTGCACGAGGTCCTGGAACACCCTAAGGAAGGCAATAGGGAAGACTTGAAGTGAAGCTTGTCAGTCCACAGTTGGAGGGAGCTAGGGAAGAACAAATCAACCATGCTTGGCGTTATGGCGCTGTTTTTACATCCAAAGGCACTAAATGTGAAAAATGACATCTACGTCCAGGGATGGAAAATGATACTGCAAGGAGGCCAGGTTACGTTGTGTTTGTTCAAAGCGCCAATGTTTTTCCTTTCCTGAGCTCGAGGAATAGTAAGCGGCCAAGTTGAGCGAAAAGAGTGAGACGTGACTGACATGTGGCGAGAAGGCACCGACCCATCTCTTGTCGAATTTGTCACCTCACCACGCTCCGTGTGTCACGGCCTGGCACTCTCCTGCCGTCGGGCGTGGGTGGCCTCCTGACACACGCTTCAATGTGTGTGTCACGTCCGTCTGGGCTGAAAGAGCTCCCGAACGCGCACCCACATAATGACACTGACATGGAGCCATCAGGCTCGTCACAGAGCCCAGACGGAGTCCCTGGCAAGCGCGGCACAGCTCATCTCTCCTTCACGACACTATTTCACCACCTCACAGTCGCGGTGGTGCCTGCTCTTCCTCTCCGACTCTGTCAGTTGTCAGCAGCATGGGCGTAACCAGTAGCTGGCAGTGTGGGCGCCAATAGTTACGTTTGATGTCATTAGAATAATAAGAAACTAAAGGAGAGGAGAGTCCCGGGAGCACGTCATCGCCTTGAAGAGCAGAACTCTGTTGCGAGTTCCAAGTTTGCTCGGAGCGTGCTGGTCAGTAGTACACAAGGGCCACTCTAAAGGCCTTTTCGCACTGCACCTGGTTTTCTTGGTGTTCATCGATGAACACCAGTTCAACAATGGCGCTTCGGTGCAAGCCTGCAGGGATGGGAGACTCGAGTCAAACGAGTTGACTCGAGTCAGACTCCAGTTGCTATTTTTAGGATTTGCGACTTGCTTGCCAAAAACATGGGAATGACTTGACTCGGGTCTTTGTATCTAAGTGACTTGACTTAGACTTGAACTGCATGACTTGACCAGTCATCCTGTTTGTAGTTTTAAATCTGCATTTTAACACTGTTTGCACTTTAAGAGAAGAAAAGAAAAAAGAGTGTTTTTGTTCATTCACAGGCAATTCAATATAGTTTGATCAACATGTCATAAGCATTTGATAATGTCGGAAACAGTTGCAAAAATTGCATTTTTGATATGCAAAAGTGACGCAGTGGTATGAAAATTGAACCAATCGTTTTGAAAAATTCCCATCTGATCTGAGAAATGTACCAACGCAACTGACAAAAACTGTAACCTATTTGGGATCGTAGTTTGTGATGCATCTACAGCTTAAACTAGTAATTCAGGACACATCACGGTGGATGACTTCACATCATTATATGTGTGTGTCTGTATTCATGTTGTTTCATGTATGCTTTGATAACAGATGGTGCTTGAGTATTTTGTTGAAGATGTCCAGGCAGTTAGCATCGCAGATTTTAGTAGTAGTCTGGTACCCTCTTGTCCTGCTTTGCAGAATTCCCTTTAACACAAACAACATCAACGGAGAAATTTGTCTCGACTTCAACTTCAACTTTGTCCCCCAATTCCGTAAAACTGGAGGGGAAAAATGCTGGCTGCAAATGCTGGCTGAATTCATGTTTCATGCGGATATGACTGAAGTTTTAAAGCTCTGGGAACCATTCCTTTTTTTTCTGAGCATCTGTCGAATCCAGGGGCCCCTTTACATGAAACCAAACCAACTGCTGTCGACTGACAGACAGTCAGAACACGCTGCTGTTCCCGCTGCTCGGACTTTGCCGAGATTGCGTGAATTCATCTGCAAATTCGGAGCGATCATTCATATTCACTGAGGAAGGCTGCTTGTGTTCACATGGCAGATGCCGCTCCATTTGCCGACATGTTACATATTCATTGGAGTGCATTCCTGCAGGTGTGTTTGGAGGCAGCGATCTGCCTGCGATGCACCCACTCAGCATGAAGAGTCGAAGGAGGAGGGAGGCCGGGTCTTAAGTGACAATAGCCCCCCTCTGGACCTTCTCTGTGGGCGTGAGTGGGAGGCATTTAAAAGCCATTCACACCCTGGCGAGACCCCCCAAAGACGCCCCCACATTCTGGGGATGACTACCTGCCTGGGAGCTCCCTCTCAACCCATCTGTCCCATCTCGAGGCTGAAGGCGACGCCCTCCTCCTCGGTCCATTCTCCACGGTGCTCCCGTGAATTGAACGCATACGCCACTGGCTAATTGCTGACTCAGCTCTGCAATAGGCTGACGGTGCAAGCGGAGCAAGGCTGCATGTGTGTGTGGGGGTGTGGGGGTGAGAGTGTGTGTGTAGGAGGTTAGTAGGCTGCTGTTTGTTGCATTTGTGGAGTCTGTTGGTGTGCGTGGGAGTTAGTCAGTGGGTGACTGAGCATTCATTAGAGGTGATGGATGCGTGTGTGTGTGTGTGAGCGGACAGATACACGTGTAGGCGGTCGTGGATGTGTGTCGGTGTGTGTGTAGGAGGAATTCATTCGTTTATGTAGAGGGCGTTGTCATAGGTGATTGCGGGCTGATGAACTAATTGAAATTGACTATAGATGGTTCAAATATCATCCGTGACATTTCACTTGTACATCCTGGCAACATACTTTTATCCTTTTGACCCTGTAAATGTAGTCACAATTCCAGTCGATCCAGTAATTAGCCCACTGGTGAATGTAAAGGCCCTGATGACGTCGGAGGTCGTGAAGCGTCGCGGCGTCTGAATGCGCCGTCTGTTTGGTGTAGTGGCCACCGTCGTAGTGTCGTAACCCGTCTGTAACCGTCTTGGGGGCGTCTACGTATGTTGAATCGGCGTCGCCAGTCGTGACATTTGGTCACTCTGATTGGCTGTTAGCTAGCAAATTAGCGCTCGGAGCATCAACGGGAAGTGACAAATGCGCCTCCGCTGCCTTAATCTTCCTATAAGTACAAGAGCGAGGGTTGACAATATAAGTATTTCACAATACCGTGTCGAGAACGTGATGCTTTACTTCGCGTGGGAGTTCATCGTGAGCGAAGAATATAGCTGAATGCATTGTTTACCTTGTTATAATCCGACCCTGGCCAACAGCTTTCCGGTTGGAGTTTTCTAACCATGAGAAATGGTGACTACCGCCGCCGATGGTATGGAAGGGTATTACATCCTTTAATGATTAGCGACGTCTGTTGTTGCGGCGTATTCCTCCAGCGTGACGTGCCGACAGCCGGCCGGACGCCACAGGGGGTAAGCATCTGCCACTGTTGGCCTGCCTCTTTTTGGTCAGGGCCTTAAGAGTAGACAGGTGTCTGTAAATCGTTGTTGTCCAGAAAGTTGAGCATCTGAAGTGGAATACAAGAGATATTTTGACCCATCCATGCAAATTTAATGCTCACTTGTTTTTTTGTTTTTTTCTTCTTGCAACATGGTCTCATTTTTTGGAGAAAGGTCACAGGTTATTCTCATAAGTGGCTCTGTAGGAAGAGCCACACTGTGACCTTCATCCCAGCATGCTCGGCCCATTAGTCCAATTTAATCAGCTGTCAGACTCCAAATGCACTAAATCTAAACTGTTTGGAAAGCGGCAGGTTAAAAAAAGGCGTTATGGATTCCTCTCAGCCTGCTGCTTTTAAACCTTAGCCTTTGCACAGAAACTTGCAGAATAACCCCCCTCGCTACAAGGAAAGGGAGAAGCTAAACTTCATCCCCTCCCTCCTCTCCCTAAGTGGGAGAATGACCGTAGACGTGAACACTTTCTGGCAAGCAGGCATGCCGCCGGCTGCACACGCACGAGGCCTGCAGGCGTGGGAAAGACCCGACTGATTATAAGCAGCATTTGGTCCAGTTCTAACCTCTGCTGGCTTTGGCTCGGGTTAGTTGTCTCCCCCGCCCCCCACACTTGTTTTCCCTCATTCTCCATGTGTGAGTGGAGGAATCACAGGAGAGGAGGTTAGCCAGGGAGAGGCCCACAGCTGCGGCCGCGAGGTCCCGGCTTGTTTATTTGGGCAAGCCAAAGCAAAATAAGCTCCAGCCAAGCGTCGCTCCTGAGCACTCGGGGCCACTGCAGCACTTTTCTTCACAATGACGGCGAAAAAGCTCTGATTGCGGATGGCGCGCGGCAAAGTTCACAAAGTGTAGCAGCTGGGTCATCTGCGGAGGAGGAAGTGAAGTGCAGATGTGGACAGGATGGATGGTTCGTGTTCCCACACCTACCCCCGTTGTACAGTTCTTCACCCGTGCTCGCTGGTCACTGAATGACTTCCATTGTTTAATGTGACAGTGTTAGCTTGCCAAATGGAAACGCCTTCGGGAGGAGATCCACAAACATTTTCTTTTTTTGAATGGTCAGACAGTGTAGAATGTTTAGATTTTTCAATCTTCATTCATTAAAAAAAAAAGTTCTATCACAACTTCATTTTTTTTTTTATATATATATAATCATAGTCCAAGTAATCGCTAATTATATTACGTAGGGGGTGTCTCCCCTACGGGATGCTGCCATGACCTGCCGCCATCTTTTTCCTACTCAGGATTCCGACCTCGTAACAGAATGCAAAACTGCATTGTCTCATTTGATGTTGATTGTTTTCACATGACATTGCGCTTCATCTTTTCCGGTAAGCGTTGCAATAAAGTCAAGAAAAAACAAGACGGTCAGAATGTCTCTTAAATTTCATCCGTCAATGAATTTGATACTTTAGTCCTACAAGATTTGCTGACATTTCAAAACAGCAATTTAATTAACAAATTTAGAGGCCCGCTATTTTCTGAAAATGTTTGATGATTTGTGATTTGTACAACCTTCAGGGCATTTGACTTTGGAAAATTCCACTTTATTTGTTATCCATCCTTTTGCGTCCTCATGATGCTAATGAGAGGCGTTAAAGGCTGGTGAACCTTAAGGCACATTTAGAAGGACCATAAAATGCAAAAAAAAAAAAAAGTCTTTGAGTTACCCACCTGGCCTGCTATCACTCAGGTGATCTATATTGAGGGTCCTTTTTATATGCAGAATAACAATATCCCCATCCTGCTTTTCATCACAACTGCTGCCGCCCCCCCCAATTGAAAAGGTCACCAGACTCAAAGGTGAACAGGTGTGCCCCAGGCCCTGCTCAGCTGCGTGATTGACAACTGCCCGCCCACCATCCCTCCAGCCGCCAATCAAGCCGCCTTGCCCGGGCCACCTCCTCTCTGCACGTCTGTTGCTGGCTGTAAAGTTGACAGCTGACTAGTTGTCCTGCTTATCTTATTTGCCACACCAATCCCACCCACTCCTACCCCGCTGTGCAAGCCAGCATGCAGCTTGCCATTTCTCTCTACTGCGGCTTCATACTTTGCACGTGCTCAAGGCCTCACCTGCCATACATTCTCCTCTTGACCGACGCACGGCCCCTGCAAGCGTTAACGCTTACCGCTCCAGCAAGTCCGCATCCCTCCATCCGTCAGTCAGTCAGCACCTTAGGTAAAAGTGTTTTGCACCTCGCGGCTCTGACTATGCGGCCCACAAGAGAGGACATGTGTCAGTGGAGCCCACAGACAAAGCTGATGCTGTTGCTGGGGTTAAAGGAGGGCCAGCTGTCCATCAGACCTACCGCACCCAAACATTGACCACCACCACATGCGACCCTCACATCAGATTCTGGCTGAAAATATACTGTATGTGTTTTATTGTATTGATCACTTTGGAAATGTCTGTCCTTTTGGCTAGGTCTACCAGCTAGCTGCTGGATGCTCCAAGCCATTAACCACCTGCAGGGGACTCCTGATTGTTAACCATTACCCCCCACCTCTACTAAAATGAAAATGCAACAATTTGCACACTGCTCCGTGAGATTCCTGGTTGTTGTTTGCTGGCCGCCGCCTCCCCCAACCCAGTTTCCCTTGACTTGTCATTCTGACGTCTGACAGCAAGTGGGTGACTTTCGACAGGTCACATTGATCCCTGGGCAGGAAAGGAGTTGGCTTAACAATAGAGAACATGTGTCTGTTGGAGGGCAAGCCTCAACTTGTCCGTCTACAACAACCACCCACCACATCAACAACACACACGCGCACACACTTGCACTCGCAACCTGCGTGCATCCCTTGCTTACATATGTAAACGTTGTTCTATATAGAGGCATTTTTTTGACATTGTGTTATATCATTAAGCAATTATGCTCCACTCCTCATGCTTCTTTGTTAGCATTAGAGGCATTAAAGCCTTTACCAAGTTGTTGGTCGAATATATCGTTACAAGGTTATTTCATATAAGAAAATGTCCATATCTTTTAATATTTGACATACCGTAGTTTGAAAGTTTAAATTTACTGTGAATACATTACTATTGATACAGTACCAGTATTGTGTTGTATTTTCCGGCAAACAGGTTTGTTGCATAGTTTTGAAATATTCAAGGTGGGTACTTAGACGGCTAGCCTCCATCCAATGCAATGTTTGCTCTTTATGCTGACTTGAAGTGTATGTCAAATATTCATTTTCATTCATCAAGTGTTGACCCGGAGGTCACACATGCTTATGATTGCTGTGTTCACTGAACCAGTCCTACTTGTCAGTGTTCTGTATGAGAGAAGGACATAAGAGACAGTCACTGGCTCCAAATCTCCCTTTCAAAGATGACTTTTTCAAACTCACACTGACACAATGTATGCCATCCAGAAGGTGATTTCATGGAGAGTCTGTGTCACCTTCATTCACTGGCTGAAATGTTCACGCTATAGCTAGTTTCCAGCAAAAGCAAATGAATGTGGACACTGTACTGCAAAATGCATACAATTTCTACTTGCTACCTGCACCATGTTCTTTTCAACCCTTTTTTGTTGAAGCTGGATAAATGGAAACGGTGTGCCGTTTGAGTTACAGATGTGTGTTATTAGCTGGCATGTTCATGCCACCCTCTTAATTCTTGCCTAGTCGATTCGCCATACCAGCATTTCATGTCAGGTTTTTAATACTGCTGTGATTGTCTGTATGTTCGTTCAAGTTAATAACATTAATCTCTTGCACATTTATTCAGAAATTTTGACAAGCCTGGTAGTAATGGTCACTTTAACCAGAGTACAGCACACCAAGAATGAAAAAAAATGATAGATTGATATGCAGAGAAAATCAGCTTTTTGTGTGAGGGAAAAAAAAAAGCCTTTTTGAGGAACACTTTTTTTGCCTAAAGAAAATTTGGTCAGAAATGTCTTCAAATTATAGTGTAAAACAGTTACAACTTCAATATTTCCCAGCATATCTGTACAAAAATTCACACTCATTTAATTGGCTGTTCTGAATTAAATTTTGAACTCATTTATTATGAAGATGCTCATTTAAAGGCCCAACTTAGCATAAATTGACAAATAAATGACAACACAAACAACGAATCAAAATGTTTTGTACAGAACTGAATACACATCATATAAAGTTTGTATTGTTTCAAAATGTTAAAAATATGTTTTTTTTTTTTACTTTTTCAAAATATATTAAAAACTATATTAACATCGCTGCCTCTTTCAATGACTTAAAAAAATCTAAATATTTCTTCATGTCAGCGACCCTCCTTTGTGTAGATATGCTAGTTTGGTGTCATCCTCCCTTTTTTTTCCAAGAGTTCGCTGTTATTATTTGATGACGTTATTTCTTGCGTCACTGTCAATGCTATGCGCTGAGGTGGTTGTGAGCATGTGTGAAAACAACAGTAAGTGTTTGGGCACATACTGTAGTAGGAGGTGGTGATAGTGCCCATAATACTGATGAATATGTCCCTGTTCAGCTGATACAACAGTCTGTTGAAAACACAAGTCTGCATGTTGGCACGCAGATATCAATATTATAAAACATATTACTGCGTATATCCCTCTCACAACTCTTGAAATTAGAAATTGCTTGCTAATTTCGGACTGTAATTTCTCTTGACCTCTGAGGCATCAGGGCTCTCACTCAATAAACCACAAATGTCTCCATCTGTCACCACTGATAAGCAGAACACATTAAGCAATCTGTCCAACACGCTCCTGCATTTAGAGACCA
Source organism: Filicampus tigris (assembly GCF_054856515.1). Taxonomy (NCBI): domain Eukaryota; kingdom Metazoa; phylum Chordata; class Actinopteri; order Syngnathiformes; family Syngnathidae; genus Filicampus; species Filicampus tigris. Next base: position 10,042,294 of record NC_141228.1, on the reverse strand, counting down.
GGGTCACATAAAAACAAAAATCAATATTCTGTGTTGCTTAGTCACTATCTCCACAACCATAATTGTCTAATTGGTCCAGGAGGATCGTGTGATCATTTGGTGAGGCTAATTTACAGCCTGTCCTTTTTCAAGACAGACTGAGAGTGAAATACTAATAGTTTGTTATTGACGCTGTTGAATTTTTTTCATTGCTCTTATAAGATATTCTAATAATGCTTATAAAATAATGCTTATAAATAGAATGTGTAGCCACCATCCGTTGTGTTTATTTGTACTCTTTGAGTTGATCCTGTCTGTTGGTTGACAAATGTCCAGCATGGAAGTCTAGTATTTCAAGCTTGCCTGTGAGGTATCACTTTGGAATTTGTGCATCTAATACATTTCATATGTTCCTCTCCTGTTCTTAAGGATGGACTGGACTAGGGCTGAACGATTTTAGGGAAAGTTTGAGTTGCGATTTTTCTGAACGATATTGCAATTTCACTTCAATTCAAGCTTCCGTATTCACTATGTACAGTAACATTTACAAACATGACAGAAAATTACACCATACTATCAAAACTTTGAATTCATTTCTTTGCATTTTCATGTAAACATGACTGCTTTTTCTTTTGTGTAATGAAATCAATTTAACTGATAAAAAACATAGTCCCTTAGTAAAGCTAAACTGATCAACAAAAAAAGAGTTATTATTAGAGCTATTATTGTGCAGATCTCAAAACTCAGTACAGTATTTTGTGGCGCAAATAAATGCAAATAACATTGCTGATATTATAAACATAAATATTGAATATACTTTTGAGCTCCTCATCACGGTCGGCGTGAGCCATCACCGATTCATTTTTTGTTTTCAAGTGTGCACTTACTATGTTCTCTTATGTCTAAATATTCATTAACACAGGTGGGAATTTTGCTAAATTTTCCCGGACCATCCTTCGTCATCCGTCAGTGGCCAGGGTACCCGCCTGTCATTTGTCAGTCTGTCATTTTTCGTGACAAACTGAATTGTAATCGTCCGTCCGTCAGTTAGTCCATCCGAAGTCCGTTGGTCTGTCAGTCGGTTCCTGCAAAAAACGTCTAAAGAACGGGCATCCAGCAGTGACGATTACACTAATGGATGAAAACCCACTTCCGTCATTCGTCAGTCCGTCATTTTCAAACGGTGTCCCGTCATTCGTCAATCGTCAGCAAAACGGGCATCCGTCAGCGACGGGCTGATGCACCGGTCCGTCACTCTGACGGAAGACCCAGCTCTGCTTTCTAATTGTAATATTATTTTGCTGTTCATAGCAAGTTGATCCCCGCCCTAACACAGTTCTAGCCCTATAACGGATCCCTGATCATCAAAAATGTGGGCAGATGGTAAGCATCAAACTGCTTCTTCTTGTAGACACTCGAGGGTGACAAACTGGTGGCATTGTCCACATTACCTGGACAATATATATACATACCTGCAAAGGAAATGTTCACCTGAACTCCCCAGCCCTGTCTGGAAGGGCTTTGATGGGTGCCACGTTGGGTCAGCCCCTCTGCATCTTTGGTGTGACCCGGAGGGCCACGCTGAATAGCTTCCCCTGTCTGTGGTGCCTCCATGGGGAAAAACACACACATTCTCATTACAACAGGCTCTGTGTGAAGACATTCCCACCTGTGACTTGGGCTGTGAAATGGGTGGAGGGATGTGTGAAATTCAGTCGGAGAAGGCTCACAGCTGTAGATCTTAATATCAGCTATAGCTGTGCTATAGATAGGGCCATCGAATATGATATACATGCATCACATCCTGTCAGCCCTCCATAAAGGTGAGTAGATGCAGGCAAATCTACGGCATGTCGATTTGAAGTCAACTGGGTAGTATTTTTACTTCTTTATTGTGATGATATATTAAGTAAGCTAGTTCGATTAACTTTTTCTGATCATAGATTTGATTCCAAATATTTTTTGTGAAGCAGAATTGCACCGAGCCAAGGCCGAACAATTTCACCTCTTGTCCAAAGCCTGAATTGGCACAAATATTAAAGTATTACTCACTTAGAAAAAAAGGTAAATGTGGAACACTGCCTTATCTTGCAATGTTAACAAGATCTTACAAAAAAATGGATGGCACACCTTTTTGCTGAGTTACTGGCTTGTTCCTTAGCCCATGTCTCCACCAATAAAAGTGCTGAGGTTGAGTTAGTTCGGGGTTTGTTGGTATCAAATGCCACAATTGACAAAAAACAGTCTAGTGCACACCGTAGAATTTAGCAAGAAAAAATAACAGTTGTGAATGTGAGTGTGAATGGTTGTCAGTCTGTTTCTCTATACTGTTTGCGCACTGTAGTTTTCTGGCTACCAGTCCAGGCTGTACCATGCCCCTCGCCCAAAGCCAGCTGGGATAGGCTCCAGCGCACCTGCGACCCTAACAATACCCTAATAAAATCACCATAACACATAATCAATACAGCCAAACCATTGGTCCAGTCCGAGGGTAATGCGAGACAAAATTAGCACCTGAAACAAGTTGAAAGTCACATGATAAAGCCCACATTTCAAAGAAGCTTTCTCGTGTGCAAATGTAGCAATGTTACAAGTGGCAACCATTCTGGTGGAATTTTCTAAAAATCATGGAATGAGCACTTAAAAGTCCTCTAAAATCATCCATAATAAGTAAATACATGGTAGATAATTGCGATCTGCCGTGTATGACAAAACGTCGCAGATGCAGATTTTCGCCATTCGCGGTCCGACCTGGTCACTACTCACTGCGAATAGCGGGCGTCATTTGTAAATAAATGTAAATAACTTTCCTTCTCGGTTCCCAGAGTGCATTGTGGGGCGCAATGCAGGTGCACTTGCTCACTTTAACGCTAATTGACTCTCCTGTGCCAATTGATCAACTCTGTTGCACCTGAGCAAATGTGCTAGAAAGAACAGTGCCTTTGATTTAAATCCACCATGAGAGTTTACCGCTCTACACAAGCTGACACCCGTGAGCTTTCCATGGTAGTGGACCAATGTGGAGAGCACATTAAGGGTTTCCTTAGAGTCTTAGTTGATAATACCAGCCGGACTATCTTGGATTCATCCAGATCCCTAAAACAGCAACCAATATAGCAAGGCTTTGATGGCTTGTAATTAATTACCAATTTACAGTCCACAACTTTTTATTCAACTCTGGTGTAAGCTGTCCGCTGCTATCTGCTGTCAGTTTAGTGCATCATCAACTAGTTTTTTATAGGTAAGAAGAAAATGGTGCAGGGCCAATTAGGGAGAATAAGTGCAAGATAGACGAGCCAGCTTGTGTGATAAATCCTCAAATAAAATCCACATAATTAAGACGTTCTCATTCAGTGCTCTTAATTGGTAATTTCTCTTTGGTGTGTAGTCCTCCAGCGTCTATAGTTCAATTATTTAAAGGATAGTGATTCTTTGCTTGGTTAGTGAACTGCTCCATTGTGGCTGGGAGACTGATTACCATGGGCTCAGCAAGGGCTTTCGCAGCCACATGCGCGGCTTGTGCAGGATTCTGGTCTCCCAAGGAGAGGTTAAGGAGAGGAGTCAACTGCTCCCTGTGAGCTACAGACTTGCTCTTTGCCACCATGTCATCCATTCTGCACCCTAATCGAGTTATCATATCAACAAATCTCCCATCAGGGGCGCCACAGCTGACAGTCGAAGAAAGACATCCACAGGAGCAACAAATTTCCAGCAGCAGGGCATTGCTGAGAAGAGCTGAGGCACCTGTAAAGGTCTCCTCTTCTGCCCACGGACAAGGCACCCCCGCTGGGCATCACACTGCTGCCTGGCCCCTGGTCAGCCATGGAGCACAAGACCAGGCAAGCAGGAGCCATAGTTAATGCGGTTCACAATAGGCTAGGGACACAATAGAAGCACTATATCACCAAGACTGTCAATAAATTTAAACGCAACCCACAAACAATTAGGTGAAAGGGCAACATAGTTTCATGGCCATGGACATCCGCTTTGCAGAAGAAGGGGGACAAACTGTCCACCCACACGCCAATGGCAGCTGCTGATTGTACCAGGAGAATACGATGACAGACTCCCATAGATTACCACATGACCTCGAAGTGTGTCCTGCCAAAATGAACCACATGCTAGGCCGTTCTTCTGGTCATGAGATTGACTTTTTTTTTTTTTTTTTAAAACAGGAAATGTCAGACTGTTGTTTGCAGTGGTCATTGTGTTGTTTCTTTGTTGCATGATTTATATTTTTGACATTGTCAAGCACCTGGCTGCGGTTAATAAGCTTTCCAAATATTTGCTTTGTATTTCGTTGCTATTCACAACAGGTTAGCATGTGCTCATAATTTCAGTTATTCTTGCTTCCGTCATTCTTTCTTGAAATCATATTGTCGACCCTTTGTCGTACTGTGCTCCTCTGCCTGAAATCAACCAATCGCAATCTTTGACGAGTGAGGATAAGCGGTTTGGGTAATGGATGGATGGATTTGGGGTTGTTTTGAATTGCCTCTGTTTCGACAAACTCTCACAAGGGTCGGTGAGTGAGCGGTTTTCCTTTGTATATCAGGAAAAGCTATGGTGATGATCACTTGTCCAAAAGGATATCTAAGATCTAATTCTTTTCCTCTTACCAACAGACAGCTGGTTTTGAAACGCGTTTCCAGATAAAAGAAACTTGAACAACCCAGCTAGATTTAAGGGCAGCCACTTTGCATTCTCTTCATCCGGCACTTCCATAAATCAAACGTCTGCCCACCACTGCGCAGCTTGATCCTTTGGCCGGGGGCCAAGCCAGTGTCCGAACAAGGCTCTGACCCGTGAACCTTGGCCACAGCTCTTGGGCCAACGGGGCGAGGCCATCAGAACTGCGACCCCAGCAGCCAGGGCTACCTGCTGCTCCAGCACAATGCCATTGGACACAGCCATCAGAATGATGGAGCACAGGGAATTCTCCACGCTGACCACTCCAATGGCTGCTGACCGCTACAACTAACATTAGCTCAGCCATTCCACTATTCAAAAAGTTTGTGAAAAATATTATAGAAAAATATTATAGGCTTTTTTGTGTTTTGGCATGAAATGGCCTAGTACTTGCTCTTGCTAGGGTTGGTCTTTTGCAGGAGAGGAAAGTGAAGAATATTTGCTGTTCTCTCAGTCTCAGTATTGACATTTATTTCAGTTTGTGCAATACATACACAGATTTAAGACAAAAGCGCACAAACATTTGCTTTAATACCTTTGCCATTCATCACTTAATTATACATAATAGTTCATTTTTGCCCGAGGTCTTGTCTTTTCAGTCACATTGTCTTAGGTGGTTAGCTCCTGCTGACATTTATACCGTCTGTCTTCACCTCTGTTTTGTTAATGCCACAAAGTTCACACTGGTAGCATAATTCCCAACATTAGACCAAACTAAGAAAGACTCTGCAGGATGCTCACCCTGTGAAGCTCTGACCTGCTGTTTGCCTATCAACAGGAAAGGTGTGCCAGTGATTCTCTGCTTGGCTCTGTGTAAACTGAGGGCATGCCTGAGTATTCACATAGGCACCCCCCTGCACACACCTTAATCTAAAACACACACCTGAGTGACCCCCTCCATAGTAACACAATTGGCATCTTCCATGCCCTGCCGAGTTAAACTATCCGTGCAAGCAAATTCACTTAACTGACAGGCAGCTTAGGCAAATGGTTTGTTTGGGCAGAGGGTTGAGTCGCTTTGGATTTTCTGAAAGGCTGAGTGAAATTCAGCTTGAGGCATTTGCATTACAGAACCATGTGAGAAAGAACCACCTGGATACAGCTCAACTCACCTGAATTGACAGGGGATATCTGGTTGAGAATGCGGTTAAACATATTCACTGTGATACTATGATCGATCTATCTATCTATCCATCTATCCATTTCCTCAAAACTTTACGAAATCAGTTTTTCAACTTTTCATTGACAATGAATGCACATGTCCTGCTGACCTAAGGAGTGTGAAATCTAATCAATCCCACAGCTTGACCACACTTGGAAATGATCTTTTGTGTTATTCTTAAAAAGCGTCAGAGCTGTCTTCAAAGCATTTTCACTATGGGCCAGTAGATCCCATTACTCATCTCTGGAGAAGTCTAGTTTGGGGTCTTGACACTATGAAAGGGATTGTGGACATTCTGCCTACTAAAGTCTTCTAGCTGCCCAGCGAGATGGACATAGAGGAGAGGTGGGCGTGATATCGCCCTCTTAATAGGCAAAGCTGGAGAGGCAATCTGATAGCAGCATCTGCCTGCTTTGTCAAACTAGGAGAACTTAATGGAGGAACGAAGCACCAAACGCTTAACAGGACCAGATGTGGACAGAGATGGATGGATGGGAGGTCACAGGCTTCAACTGGCCGGCGCTCGTCGTTTCTTATCTCTGCCCCGTACTAGCCAATTGATTGGTTGTGGGCCGTTAGTCATCAAATATGCTCAGGTCTCTTCTTTTATTTCCCTCGCGGTCGCTAAAGTATTGTCAGCCCTCATTTATACGCCACATTATAAAGATGGGTGAATGTCAGCTCTACTGATACACAACTTACAATTAGATATGAAAGAGATCAATGCCAACTTCAACTGACAAATCATTTTTAAGAGATTTGATTCATCATTCTTTCATTCATCATACAAGGTAATCTTCAGGGCATGAAATGAGGCAGCCCAGGAGGATGTCAGCACTCCAGTGATCTAATTCAATTCTTAGGTATTTGCCTTGCGAAAAAAGGAAAGGAAATTAAAGAGGAAAACACAACAGTTCCTGAGCTCCTTTGGGTTCTAGCAGGTGGTTGAGTCAACCAGCAATTAGTCAACTTCATGGTTTGGCAAAACTAAGCCCATCAGAGCATTACCTCTGTTCACATGAACTCAAATGGAAAAGTCAGCAGGGATTCTCTTTTTCGGGTTGGTTAACTTTATTGTTTCAATTTAGTTTTTGGGATGTTAATAACATCCAAATCCCGACTTAGTCCCAAGGATCTTTTCATACAATGTCAACAAAAAGACTGGATCGTGCATGTACTGACAAATTGCTTCACCGCATGGTCATTCAGCCAGTTGTGAGTCCTTAGGGGAGTGCTAAAACAGTTGATATTATTATACAGTAATAATCTGAAGGGTTACTGTTTGACTCCAGCCCTACTTGCGTATACTTTTACTCATCATTATGGACTAAGTTCTTTGGTCAATGGACATCTGTTCATGAACCTTTGGTGTCTCACCTTTTAATCTTGGTTTTGGAATTGGTCCTCCTCTTATTGGGGAGCTTTGAGCTGCTGGATGAGAGAGAAATTAATTGTGTGTTAAGCAGAGTGGAATTAATAGCTTCTACTGAAACCTGTTGCCAATGCTGGCTTAGCCCTTGCCGATCCTCCTGATCCTGCTTGTTACAGGAGCTTGGCCATTGTAGACGGTGAGATGATTGTGTGGTTTCAGCCTCTTGTCTCTGGTTCTTTTGTTTTGGAGGGAGCGCAGGGATTTCCCCCTTTGTCTGTGCTCATGTTCCTTTCAGGCAGTATCACAGCTGGCCCCTTTAATTCACTAAAGACACTGGGTGACCCTACCCCCCAGGAGGCTACTGTAAACACACCCACCCACACAAAAAAATACTACAAACCATATTAGAACATCCAGATGTATATCATCAACGAGGTGCTTTTGAAGATTTGTCAGGGAAAAAAAGTAATCATGTTGTGTTTTTTTTCTTTTTCTCAAGACTGCAGTAAATCCTGTAAAAGGTTCACTTCAGATTAAATATCCTTTAGCAATTTTGAAGTGAAACATTTCTTACACTGCATCACGTTAATCAACCTGACTTTGAACAACATCTTTGGAGTTTTCCAAATGCACACGGTTGATCCTGGGAATCCCCTGCATGTGTTGTCTAGCCATCTGCCAAATCTAAAGACGCCAACTCATTGAACACCACAAATGGTACTAGTATACAGTCAAACAATTACCCTAAACAGCTTGGTAATGGTTTTACGGTGTCTAGAATGATGGCTTGCAAAATAAAACTACAGGATTCCCACAAAAACCTTACATGGCTGTAAATATGTATTAACCAGAAAATGGGCCTTGTGTGGGATCATTTAGGAGAGACAAAGACAGGCATTCGAACAAAGAGCCAAGTTGTGGTAAAAAAGAGGGAATTCTACTTAGCTAATGAGTTGCTCCATAGAAATGTAAAGTTTCTATGGAGCAACTCGGTTTTTAGGAGGAGCGGTGGCCCCACTGGTCAAGCCTGATAAACTGTAAAGTACAGGACACTTTGCTGACTAACCATTGTGGTCATGTTAATTCACTCGGCCCCAGTTATTGCTTTTACGCATAGTGCAGAAATAAAATAATAAACCACAGAAGAGCAAGCCTGTTGGTGTTTCTGCTCAAGACCAAAAATAGCCCATTTCTCTACTTACAAATAAAAATTCAAGATGAGCTGTAGAGTACGAGCCAGTTGAGCTCAGGGTCCTTCAACGTCAAGGACCATGTCCCAGAGTGCCTGGTGAAACTCATAATAATGGCCAGCCTTTAAGAGGAATTGATGTAGAAACCCTTGTGTCCAACGAACATAAGATCGTTGACTTCAAAACATGCAGATGAGCAATGGTCTTTTGTAAGCTTCGCTCTCAACGCTTTGTGGAAGTAATTTGAAGTTTAAGCCATTTCGTGTAGAACCCAAAGGAAACACAATCTTACAACAAATAAAAATACATCGAAAGTACTTCTGGGTAACTCGTTTTAATTTTGTTATTCAATACGAAGAGCAATGTTTTCATGGTGAAACAAATAACTCATGAATTCTGAGAACTTCACCGTGCTATTGAAAGCAACATATAAAGCACAAACGGTTAAAAATAGTGGAACTATTGACTGATCCCTTAATTATCTCATCTAAATGGTTGAATTAAAGGGGTATCAGTGTTTTTGTGTTGGTAAAATGGGGACTTGGAGATTATAGCATCGATTGAAATGTAAAATAGCTTTTTCCATTACCCATAACCTCAGTGCGAACCTTGTCTGAAACAATCCACCTAGTTTCAAAGACTTGAGAGGCAGGCACATCTCTGACAGGCAAAGCTAGAAAATTGTAAGGAATCATTAAAGGTAAAAGAACTGAACATGGTCAACCGTGACACTTCTCACAACTCAACACACATCTTTTAATGAGGAACACAATCTTTTGAGGTTTAGCTTCTGCGTGTATTCATAGTTTAAGAATATAGAGGAATCTCTTGGGTTTCACTGTACTACTTAGTAGTTTTTTACTGGAACTAACAATCTAAGATTGTTATTGCACACTTTGGTGATGATTTTTGCTCTCTGAACGTCAGCCCACCCAGCAGTGTACTGCCATTTTTTCAAGTTGTGAAAGGCATCGGAAAGCTTAAAGTAGCTTAGATATTTGCATTTTAATGTCTGCAATTCATTCCGAAATGGAGAAGAGATATACAAAGTAGAATCAGTGAAACTGCGACCTTTTTCAAAAGGCTTCAGTGTCCCTTTTCATGGAGAGCGTTCGACTGCTGTAAATGCAACATGAACTGTTTCAGAACAAACCTAATCTTATCTCCCCGCTTTCCACAGATGGCCAGGTTTCTTTCTTTATTCTTATGTTTTTCGCTGCCCCCTTAATTCCAGCCTTTAATCACGCACTGATTAGAGGTCACACAGACTGCAGTTTGCCCTCAACCCACTTGAGCACCACCCCGATCGGTCATTCAATCTGCTACACTGGCAGCCCCAGTACGATGGGCAGATGTGGGACAAGAGCCTGCTCTGCTCCATCCTCTCTGTCAATACATCGCCTTCTTTGCCACTCCAAGCCTCTCACAATAAGAAGCAAAGCTCTTTTGTTTAAGATGTGTTTAGATGGCAAGGACAAACTTTGTCCTACATGGATCGAGGTTGGAACATTTCAAAGGGGGTTGTTTGATCTTTACAGGCTCTTGCAATTTCTGCTTTAAAGATTGACTGTGTGGGTCTCTGTTCTAGCAGTCACAAAATGAGCTTCAATACAGAAGCGGTTTTCCTATTTTTACAATGAAAATTGTTGATATATGCTTCAGAAAGTTGATCTGAATGTAGATCTTGTATCATGTGCAACTTCCTCAAGTAAAGCCATTGTATTTAGTGCATAACATATTGATTATCCTGATTTCAAAAGATCAATTGCAAGACTTATACAGACTGACTACAGTATTTGCAGCCACCCATTTCATACTAAATTCAATGTAGTTCCATCAATCATGGTAACAGGAGAATTGAGCTGAATGAGTGAAGGAAAATAAACTTGCATGCACATTGAGGAGAATACAAAATCGCGATTATCACTTTGTACTGTGGGTCCCTTCTATTGTTTTGATATTACAATGGACGCCCACATACTCCCGGTTCGGCACCCGCGGATTCACCTACTTGTGGATTTTTTAAAATTTTTTATTTTATACAATTTATACAACTTTTTTTTTTTTTTTTATGGAGGGGGGATGTGGGGGGGGCGTATTATGAGATTAATCAGCATTTTTAAAGAATTTTTGCTGTTAAAAAAATCCAAATGCATTTCAGTGGGTGTCACTTATGCAGAATTTCGCTATGCGCCGGCCACCCTGGACCGTATCCCTTGCGAATAGTGGAAGATCACTGTATTCAATTTCAGCTCCAATTTAGGGAACATAAATTTGATTAAAACGATAACTCTTTGTTGCAGAATTAAATTAGGGACTCCATGTTTGGCCAAGCACACTGTTTGTTCTGGAAATTGTCCGTTTTTTTTTTTTTTAGACATAGTATATGTTAACTCAAAGATGTTACCAGAATAAATGATGACTGTGCTGTACATGCCAAATCACTTGTTTTTATAGAATGAAATGCAATACTTGTACATATTGCGTGTTAGCTGAAATTGATGACTGTTGTCCTGATTGAGAAGAGTCTAATCTTGTAGCCATCTTGTCATGTGTGGTAGCAAAAGGTCCTTATTGGGATGACTGAGTTTTAGTAGAGTTGATGGATGCTACTGTTTGGAAAAGGAATTTGTGACTCATGAATGTCCTTTAGACCTGCAAGTGTAAAACACATTAACACCTCTTTAGTGCAGTCACACTTGATTATGCATATGGTAGCAACACGAAGTAGACGTGGGACATTCTCTGTTCACGGGGTGACAATGCATCAGCTGACCTACATTACAAGATGACGTGACAAGCAGAGGCCTGTCTGCAATAAAGATGATTACTCCAGTCCTGTGACTGTCCCTTGGCGATGTTCCACTTGATGGTTTAATTCAGTAGGGGGCCAAAGCAATACATTCTTTTCATGTGGCTTTGTGTTTTTCACGCAAGGCTTTGAGGGTTACAGTAGCATCACCATTGGCGCCGTCTTACGCTGATGGTCAAGTCATGAGAGTCATGGCATTCCATGACATCGACTAATGAGAATGATGATGCTGATGAGCAGATCTCCAACAAATACTAGCAGCAATTCTTTTGTCCGGGGATGGACAATTATGTTAAAAAAATAATCATCACTATTATATTGATTGAGATTGAAATCACGATTAATAAAAACAATTATTGGTTGATTTCAAAACTGTATTTACTCAATTACCAAAACACAACTACTCAAAACTAATATCATAGCCTCATGTCCATCCCAGCACGTTAAGCACTTTATTCTTGAAAGATGTATTCTTTTTATCAAGTATAAAATGACTTTGTAAACATGGGAAATTTAAGCCGCCTGCTTTTTCTTTCTACTGCACCCGCACCTTTTCTGCATTGGATCTTTGTATGTATTTTGACTTTATTCCACAAGCCTTGGGAGTTCATGGGCTAACCTGGGACCTCAGGTATTGTATTTCGTGCCATATCATGTGGAAATGTGTGTTGGTACGACAATAACAATCCCTTCAATCCATAAAAACTCAACTTTAAATACTGTATATCTTGAAAGAACAACCACAAAACAAATTAGTAACAAAGTACAATTAGAATATACTAAAATGATAGCAATAAAAACAAAAAATAAATAAGAATAAATAATGGGTGTTCTTGCTGTGTGCACGTTGGCCTCTTAGGGGCAGTGTGGTGCCAACTTGCATGGACTACACGTTTACATTGTGATAAGTGTAAAAGAAGAAAGTTTCGATTGGTCTTTACTAATATAACTCATTTTTTTACAGATTTGGAAGTCTTTGGGTATTATTATGTTAACTGCATGTGCGTATTCACACAGCATTTGTGTGTGAATATTTGTTATTTGAAGGAATATCACTCCCGAAAGGTGATGCTAATTCACCGATAGCATATCAATAGGATTTTACCAACTTTAACTATTAACTTTTACATTAGCACTAACGATGTATCTAAAACAAAGGACGTCTTGTATTTAAATATATAATGTGTGTAGTTGTTTTTTTTGTGTGTATAGTTTGACGGTAAACCCAAACTGGGGTATCATTAGGTTTGCCAACTCCCTGAAAAATAAATAAGGGACACCTCATCGGCAGGGACGGCCGACCTGACTGCCTTGAACTAGGGATGGGCAGATCGATACCAAAATATCGATATTCCAATCCAAAGTGCTCAATTGTAAGTATCGATCCTCAAGATAAAGTAGTGATATTTGCAATTCATTCATATATATACATATATATTTATTAATCTATAATTTAGAAGGTTGCATTGCCATCCAATCAGAATTTTCACTATGTGTTGCCAAAGGCAAATAGCTTTCTGCCTTGGCTTTGACTACTGCAGAGTTACTTACTTACTTACTCTTCATAAAAGAGAAATATAATGTAAACATTTTTTTAACCTTTTTTTTATTTTTTTTTACTATATTTATAGGTAAAGTATAGTATAGTTAAACTGCCTGTACAGTAAAAATGATGCATATCTGTTTGAACTTGTAATAAATGTAGTGCTGTGTGTGTATTTTTATCTATTATTCATCAATGTATTACTTTTATGTATTGTTAATCTATTTAATGTACTTGTCAATCAATTGTACTTGTTTATTCCACCCCCAAATTATTCTATGTTGTTTGTCCATACAATACTGACGTTCACTGCACATTCCCATATTAACCTTGATCGGAGGGTTAAAAAAAACAAATCATTCTTTCCATACCATATCTATCTCTGGCGTTGCCTGGTGGACAATAAATTTGTCATGCGGCGTTTTTGACAATCAATCTACTTCGGCAAGCGACATTACCTCCACCAATAATACAAGCGGATTCTGTATCCTGATGTGCACGAATGTGCTGTCACCTCATTGGTCACTTAGCAGGGGCGGGCCTAGGACCGTTACCGTAAATTGTCATATAAAGGGAACTGTTGTTCATTAATTCCAACAACATTTTACAGATTATTTTTTACTCTGACGATATTATGGGACAAAGTGCGTCTCTTTCCGACTCAGTACGGGACACTTACTGATGTACCTGAATACGGGACGATTCCGTTTTTCAAGGGACGGTTGGCAACCCTAGGTATCATTAAACAGTCTAAAGAGCGGTTTAATGCTGAATCAAACCTTTGGAGCTTTTAACCTTGTTAAAATGATAATTTCTCACCAAAAACACCCCCTAAGTGGTGTTTCCCTCTATTCAGCCATCTATGAGCATCCCTGCTCATTCCTGCTCTCTAAGCACCAGCTCCGTCCAGTACAAGAAAATAATTAGGTCCTCAATCTTCAACGTGTAAAATTGAGTGACTTTGTCCAAGCAGCCAGCGGGACGCCCGACAATCAATCGGGAAAGAGGCGCTATGAGCGGTCACCTCTGCTAAGGCTGAAGTTTGAAAGTCCAGCTCCGTGAACTCGCCCGCACATGCGTGTCTGATGAAGGCGCGCTCCGAGATGCGTCCCCGGCCGATGCGCCGGCCTCCGTGGCTGGAACACCACTCTTTCGAATTGTTTCTTAGTCCACTTAAAGGCGGAACGCCCGACAAGCGTATCCAGGAAAGAGGCGCCGGCTTCCCCCGTGACAGGCCATTCAGCAGCCGTTTGTCTGTGAATGTCATTTCTCAAAGCACTGCCTAGTGAACCTTGTCCAGTACCAAAGTGCAGTAGCCAGGAGATTAAACCACAACACTGGCACAATTCCCACAATCAAACCTGATGGAGAGGCCGGAGCTGTAAGTAAATCAATCCGCTGGCTAAATAATGACATATTAGCATTAGTTCACTAACGTCAGTTTTGTTGTCAAGCACGATACAGCTCAGACGTACTTTTCTGTATAAAAAAAATCAACTTTGATTCCAAACTTTAAACATTGCCATTTGCATGGATGACTAGTACATCAATGTATAAAGATTACCACTTGATTCTGGATTGAGGATGTGAGGCTCCACTTTAAGTTCTTCTTTCTTTATTACTATTCACTTTTTCGTGGGTGGTGCGTGTGCGTGTGACATCATGAAATGGGTGCAGCAGCCACACAGGGAGGGGGGGGGGCTTAGTGAGCCAGGTGTCCAAGTTAGAAAGATAGCCACCAAAATAACTCATATTTCAAAAGAAATTAGATCGTAATGTATAGTTATATATATGCCTATAGTTAACTGTGCAAAGCTTAAAATAGCATGATAGAGGCCCTTTAAAATACGCTCAGGGTGGGCAGAATCATAAATCCACACGCTTGCCGTGCCTGTAACATGGTTCATTCAGGGTACTTTAACAACATCGAACTTGCACACAAACTGCGCTGTTCAGTACATTGTACTTTTGTCTTCCATAATTATGTTTTTTAAGACTGAGAGAAGCCAAACTCGTCATCACGATTTAAATTTAATTTAAACATTTCAAGGCATCAAAACAGTTACTGTGTTGAATTGCTGAACAGAAAACGCATTTTTAGTGGTTTTCTGATTTCTCAGGGAAGCCGACTCTACCGGCTCAAATTTGGTGATACAAAGGTGCATTCAGTTTGAAATGTTCTCATTCCTGTTCAAAGTGTCAAGTGCTCACAGATATTGGAAGAGTCCACGTTAAAATACTTCATGATGATGGACGTTCTCTTTGTTTTTAATGACAGGTGGTCTAATAAATGTGTTAAGCACTGTAGCTATGCTCTTAACTATGTTCTATTTCTGTTTTTGCCCATAGCGGGGAAGTAAAATTGATTTAGAGCTGCTATGGTTATGGTTGGTCGTAAAGTGGATTAGTACGCCTCCAAGGTGCGTCCAATCCGTACTACTGATCGGTAATGACTGTTTAATCTCTGTATTTGCTCGTGGTTTTAGTGTCTGATTACAGGGCATATTTTGTGTTTACAGACATTTTTAGCATCTGCCATCTTTATACCAAACCACTATGCATACCTCCTTTACACTGTTATTCTGCTTTATTAAAGTGGAAATCAACCCAAACATTTTTTTCAAGAATATGTTCTATGCAGGTCCAGTAATACGGCATTCTGATTAGTATTGTGTTTGTGGAATATAAATTAAGCAGAAAAATGCACTCACTTTTAGCCATCCCAGGGAGCGGCCATTTTGTCACTTCTGTCAACTGAAGATGACATTGACGTTGCTCGGGGCACAGATAACGACCGCTGATCACGGCTTACCTGTATTCTGAAGATGAGCCATGATTGGTCGTTATCTGAGCCTTGAGCAACTTCCATGTCATCTTCAGTCGAAAGAAGTGACAAAATGGCCGCCCCCTGAGCTAGCAAAAAACGGGTGGATTCCTCATATTCCACAAACACAATTTTAACCAGAATGCCGTGTTTAGACTAGTGGGCCTGCATAGAACATATTCTGGAAAAAAAAAAATGTTTGGGCTGACTTCCGCTTTAAATGAAGATGTGCTATAACAGTAGTTGGGGTGGGCGGTGGTCTGCAAGGCTGGCGGTAAGTGTGCCATCTATCAGCCAGCCTTGCCCTGACTGTCTCCTAATGATGATATCACTGGAGCCAGACAAGCAGAATACACACAGACCCGGCACAAATCTTGGCGCCTCGCCTCAGGCTGCACAGGTGACTCACCGTGGCCCCACTGGAGTGTGTCATCTCAAGAGTCTGCCTGTGAGTGGCGTCAGTGTGTGCGTTTATGAGCGCAAGAGAGTGTTGCTGAAGTGGACCATGATTTAGCCAGTGACCCCCTGGAGTGCGCCTCGCATATGAACTCATCTGTGACTCAACTAATAGCCAAACCTGCCGCCGATTTAGCCGTGACCTCATCACCTCTCAGTCGCACTGCAACTTTATGGACGTCACCTTCTGCATCACTCCGCCGGGGATAAGTGGATGTGTACATAACGTCCTCTTCAGTCATTTTCTCACCTCATCTCTGTAGGATCAGGTCCAGACACGGTCCAATGAGTTGTGCTTTCACAAATCTTGATTTTGCGAACCTTTTTGCTTTGGGAAAAGTATGTTGCGACAGGACAAAAGACAAATCACAACTACCTATCTATGATCAGATCACTTGTTTATCTATTGGCCAGACAATGTAGTGCAGTGAATCCGCACTATTGACAAGGATTAGGGACCAACCCCCCACACGAATGGTAAATATTTGTGAATAATGGCCACCCCTCCTTAAAAGGAAATAAACCCAAACATACTTTTTTTCAAGATTATGATCTATGCAAGCCCACTAGTTAAACACGGCATTCTGATTAATATTGCATTTGTGGAATATAAGTTAAGCAGCAAAATCCACACCTTTTTAGCCATCTCAGGGGGCGGCCATTTTGTCACTTCTGTCGATTGAAAATGACATCACAACGGCTCAGGGCTCAGGTAACGACCAATCATGGCTCAGCTTCAGAAAACTGATCAGCCGTTCGTGACCTGAACCCCGAGCAGTTGTGATGTCATTTTCAGTCGACAGAAGTGACAAAATGGCCGTCCCCAGAAATGGCTAAAAACGGGTGGATTAACTCTTATTCCACAAATATTTATCAGAATGCCTTGTTTCAACTAGTGGGCTTGCATCGATCATATTCTTGAAAAAATATGTTTGGGTTGACTTCCGCTTTAAATTTCTTTTGTAATTACCCATTTTAATAGTTCAGATCCTACAGGAAAAAATAATGGATAGCTCCTCTCGATCTTGATACTAGACAAAATTCTGCTCTCTTGTCCTTACGTGGATGTCATTTTGTGATGCAATGAAAACTCCTTTAAAATTGTTGCCCTTTGACAGCAGCTTTAAGAATCATAGATTGCCTAAAAGACAAAACAGAGACATTCTTAATTAATGGGCTTGTCAGACAACAATCTTGAATAAAGAATTGACATCTCGAGCTCCAAGTGATCAGTGTTGTTTGAAGTGATGGAATGGCAGCGACATTAAGGTTTCATTGCGGCACACAGAAGTGTCTTTTATGGCATCGTATCAACACAACATGTGAATAAAGTGGTCGGTTAGGGTCAAAGCTCCGTTTTATCATCCCATGTGGGTGAACCTGCCCGCCTGCTGTTGGATGATGTTTATAGTTCTTATCAGGCTCCACAGCAGCCATGCATACGTGCGCACACAGACACACACAGGCGCAGGAACGCACACACTCACACTCTTGTCTAAATATACAATCCTCTGCCCTCTTGATTGCTTTACTGGGAGAAACTGCACACAAACCAAACAAACATGTGCACAGACACGCTCATGCTTAAGCGCAGTTCCTGTGGCCTTGCAGTCTTTTCCCACACTGATAGCAATCTGGAGTATGCCATAAAATGCCGTCTTGGATCACAGGGCACAACAGAGGCACTCCTCTTGTCTCTCAGCCCACTTAGATCGCTCACAGCTTGCACGCCTGATAAGATGACCGTGGTGACTTTCTTAACCCTCACAAGCACCTCCTCCTTCCTCAGCCAGTTACATTGCCCTCTTCAGTAATTATTTTATATTTCCAACAGTCTACAAAAATAGAGACTACACTTTAGAAGTTCACGTAACAACTATCTGCTAGTTGGACACATAGCATCTAATTTAACTTGCATAAAATTGGGCTTCAAAAGCCATCGTCTCCTTGACCTCACTGCCATATAAGCTTTAAGAACCTCGCCTGCCTCCCCATCATAGATAAGGTGAAATATCTTAGCTATTTCTATGATGTCATGATTTAATGTCCAATTAAAAGGAAACAGAGCAAATTGAGATGGTTTAAACTGTACTCTTCCGAATATTTACTGGCGTTGGGGCATGTCCAGCCTTTTGCCAAATGTAAATCATCTGACCTCTCTTGAACCACACAACGCCATAAAGCAAAGCCTCCTGGACAGGACCATTAAGTGGGCTTTAATGGAGCTCCTAGGGTTTACCTTTTATATAGTTGATTGTTTGAAGATGTATGTAAAATATGTCGTGTAGAAAGAAACATTGGCCTTGCAAAGTCAAAGGAAAAGATATGCTACTCTTAAAACTCATTCACTGCCATTGACGAATTTACTTGTCTTTTCATAGTCCAGCCACTCAATCCCGGGAATTTATTCATATATATATATATATATATATATATATATATATATGTATATATCTTATATATATATATATATATATATATATATATATATATATATATATATATATATATGTATATATCTTATATATATATATATATGGGTTTTTTTTTGCAATTTTTCAAACGTTAGAGTGAAAAAAGGTCTGAAAATGTCTGGCAGTGAATGAGTTAAGCGACTGTGGCTCAGTTGGTAGAGTCCAATCCAAAGCAAACCTAACCAAACCTCCAATCCTAACCAAAAGCTCGGTAGTTCGAGTCTGTTGAAATCTCCTTGGGCAAGATAACTCTGAACACTAAATTGTTCCCAGGTTCTGCATTGTAAATGAGAAGCTGTTCTCATTTGCCTTATCTGGTTATATAAAGAATTTTGAAAGTCTCCATTTCATTCTCTTCATCATGGACACACTGAAAATAAAAGACTTCGTAAAAGAACGTAACACAAAGCAAATCAGCAAAACTATCCATGCACACAGACTTGCAACAGTTCAGCCGGTAGAGTGTTCAGCTGAAAGTTTGTAGCCCTGATAGTTTCCCTTTATTCCTGTATCCTTGAGCAAGAACCCAATGCACTTGGAACATGCATTGTAGTCAATGTACAGTAAAACCTTACCCTCTCGAGCACGGCTTTTCACAGTACAGAGAGTTCATTTAATTGATTTCTCACTTTTCGGATGCAATAACTTTATGGTAACTCACTGACACACATGTGCTGCATTTTCTCAGTGGTGTTACGATCGAACATTTATGACTTAGCCTAGCCACGTTGATGGCAGTGTCAAGCCTGGCGATCTTCGTCATAAATGGCTGGAGAGATGGGTCATATTTCAAGGAAAAATGATTAGTAATTTGTAGGGGTGTCCAGCTCTCCAATAAAAGAAAATTCGATATATATCTGAGGTGTAATACGATTCAAAGACAGTTTGATTATAAGGTGAAACTATTCAAATCTGTTCGATTCAGTGGGATTATGATTCAATTCGATACGGTACGGCTCAGTTTGAGAGGTATGATGGAATGAGTTTGTTGTTGTCATTTCGCATACATGTAATTGAATGTATCAGAGCTGTAAATGGGCATTTCTTTCAAAGATATACAGTATATCAAATAAAAGATGATTGGAGAATGATTCGATTTGGTTCCATTCGATGCACTCGCATCTTTTAAATCAAGACAAATGTTCTGTTTCCAATCTTTTTTGTTACACCCCTCGTAGTTGAGTTTGTATAAGGGGTCTGTGCGTGCATTGGGAGTACTCCCAGCACAAGTCACATATATTAAACTGAGAGAGTGAGAGTGAGACTGAGCGCTGGCAGCCTGACAAGGTTTTCACAAGACAGGAGGTCCAAGTATGGCACAGAGACTCATGACTGTGTGTGCGTGCACGCGGGTGTAAGTAAAAAAAAAAAAAAAGGAAAAAAAAAAAAAAACTAGGGCCACTTAATTCCATTACTTGTTCAGTTGGATTGCACTAATCATTGGATTGGCTTGGGTTGTTTGTAAATTATGACTACATATCTGTGGGGGGTATTTGGCTCTGTCTGTAAGTGGATGTGGAGATCGGCACAAACTGTGGATCTGCTCTTGGCGCCTGGTTGCTACTGGGGATAGCTATGTGTATGTGTGTGTGTGTGTGTCGACGTGCAATTGAGTGGGTTTGTGCTCAGAGGAGGTGAGGAAACATCCTCTCAATGGGCCTTAAAGTTTTTGCTTTCAATATTTCCTGTCTTGCATTCCTGAAAAAACGATTCTAAGAGCCGTGTACTCGTATTGACGCACCTGTGTTGGTTGAATTTTGAGAAGAAGCAGAAACTGCAGAGCAGTGGCCGTTTGGGTCAGCGAGGCAATTATGGGACGGATCTCACAGGGAAGATACATAGCAACTTGAGCTGCAATCTGAGCGGACATTAGTTTTGTTTTGGACACTGTGGACGTCTGTGACGATACACAGCAGACATAGTCGTCCTCCAGCTGGAAGACAGATGGCGAGAACTGCTTATGTCATCACTACAGTGCGAGCGCGAGAGAGACTAAAAGTGAACGTGCCTCGGCAGACATGTTTTATGACGTGGGTAGGCCGGCAGACGTGTGGCAGGTGTACACGTATTTTTAGACCTTGTTGTAACATATCATTGGGGAGGTGAGGGAAACCGTCTGTTGTCCTCTGCAAAACATGCTGCCAGAAAAATAAAAAATGAAACATAACTAGTTGCATATTAAAAAAAAACTTTGACATTGGCCAACTGTTGTCAAAAAAACTATTTGATCGTTAGGAAGACATGTATTGAGTATATGTGCGGATATGGCCTATCTCTTTGTTTTATATATTCAGTATATATATATATAGTCAGAAATGACTTTTTTCTTTTTTCAGACTTCTGATTTGTTACAATCGTATGATGAGAGTTTATATCATGACGTTTTGTGTGCTTGATGGCCTCAAAATGCATTATGATGTGGTCAGCGGTTTAAATAAAATGTGATTGTTGTGGAATAGATTTTTTTTTTTTAATAACCTGGAAACAGGAAAAACATCTGATGGAAATCAAGCAGGCAGCCTTCAAACAAAGAGACGTTGTCAATGTTTGTGGTGGAAAGAAGGAATGGGCCGCCTCCATGTCTCTTAAGGCTGTTTCTGACAAGCGCTTTGTGTAGTTTGGCTGTATGTGTGTGCGAGTGTGTCTTTGCCTGCGTGCTTGTGTGTGTGTGTATGTTGTGGAGAGTCTCGTGTTGGCATAGAAACTGTCTGCAGGAAACAGCAGTTCAGGCGGCGCTCCGCTGGCAGACGCTCTCAGCTCACTTCCTGTGTGCTGTGAGGCAGGCAGGCAGGCAGGCAGGCAGGCAGGCAGGCACACGTACAAACACACACGCACACACACTTGCACAAGGTTGGAGCGGGGCTGGACGCTCGCCTGGAGAGCGGTCAAACGGAATGAGAGAGCCAGGGAGGAGGGAGTTCAGCAGAGAGCAGCACTTTCCCACAGTCGAGGGATTTGACGCATGGCTCTCACACATTCCTCAGCCCTGCGGCCGACCAAGCAGAGGCTCTCAGGGAAAGTAGGGAGGAAGAGAGACAGGAGGAGGAGGAGGAGGAGGAAGGTTCCACCCTTGGTACTTGAAAACAATATGGAGATATTGTGTGGCTGTTTTTTTTTTTTTTTTTTTTACATTTTCACATATATTTCTGTAGCTTGTGTTGTTCACGCAGTCAACGAGAGACAAGTGCGAGTAGACAGCTGACAATTGGCAGTTTTGAAGACTTAAAGCAGATTATTTATATCTATATTTATTATATATACTTGTGTATAACAGCCTTTTATTGTCTTTATTTATTGTCTACTGTTTGTAAAGTGCTTTGTTACAGCTCTAGCTGTTATGAAATGATGCTATGCGATATCAATAAAATTGTATTGTAAGTCAACCCAAACATATTTTTTTCAAGAATATGTTCACATCAGGCTCACTAATTGAAACACGGCATTCTGATTAATTTTGCGATTGTGGAATATAAATTAAGCAGCAAAATGCACTTATTTTAATTAAGTGTTAATCCACTCGTTTTTAGCCATCTCTGAGGGCGGCCATTTTGTCTTTTGTCGACTGGAAATGACATCACAACTGCTCACAATGACCAATCACGGCTCAGATTCAGAAAACACGTCAGCCGTGATTGGTCGTTGTGAGCAGTTGTGATGTCATTTCCAGTCGACAAAAGACAAAATGGCCGCCTTCAGAGATGGCTAAAAACGAGTGGATTAACACTTATTTCACAAATGCAATATTTATCAGAATGCCCTGTTTCAACTTGTGGGCTTGCATAAAACATATACTTGAAAAAAAAAATGTTTGCGTCGACTTCCCCTTTAAAAAGCTTTTTGGATTTTGTTACTTTCAACACAGCAAAAATGAGAACCCTTTCAAAAATATCTAGATATATATCATTAGCTCTTTCACAATTTGCATTGTAAAATTTGATCCGTCCAATAAAACTATTGTTTAGAGCAATATTTGTTAAGCAATCACGCAAGTCACCAAACCATATATTTCTGAGACACTTTTGAGCTTGGCGTAAGGAAAAGCATTATCTGTCTTTTTTCATGTCAGGTAAAAATAATTGGTGACAATACTTATGGTGTACTGGGCAAGTTAAAGGAGTTGTAAATTGTATTGGCAGTTGAGGTTGCTGCATTCTGTGGTCTTGCCCTAAATCTGCCTACCTAGTAACACTGCGAAACCTCACAGCCGCCAAAAGGGGGACTGATCAATGTGTGTGTGAATGTGTAGGTGCATCGCTTCAAACCTGGAAATGTACATGTTGTATTTGTTGTGCGTGTTAACGTTTAGGAAGCCATTCACAAGCATTCACAAAATGTGCTAAGCACAGCACAATCCTGGTTCCGGAATGCTCAGGATTTTCTCCCAAAATAAATTGAAGCACTTTATTTCTCAACTCCTCTGAGGTTGGCAGCTGATGCTGTGCCTTGTCATCATCGGTCATTTTTCCTGAATTATGTCGCAATCATGAAGTGGGCACGCACTTGACTGAGTTACAATCCATTTTTTTCTGCAAATGTTGTCCAGTAATATATATTTGCTAATTCTGACTTCATTACTTTAAATTGTAGATACTGTTTTAATGTATTCAAACAAAATTCAGGTTCACTGCCTGTCTCACACATACAGTTAACAAAAATGTAAAAAACATTAGTTGAGCACACCTGTCAATCAAACATGCAGCTATTATGAGCTGTCTGTGTTACATTATAACATCATAATCAACCGCTTAACATCGTATTTCCTATGGCCCCATTTCAGTTTTTGACCCTGACATTAGATTACTTTGTAACGTAAATGCAAGCTAATTAATTTGCCAAACGAGTGTGAAGGTTTTCCCCTCACACGAAACACTTTTCTCTCTACTGGGGCTCAAAGCATTTTCTTTGCGTGAGTTGAGATTTTTTTTCCCAGCAGCCTATAGCATGTTGATGAAAAGCAGCGATAAAACAGTCACACGACTTGATCCATTTCTCCTGTGTGTCCATCGACTTAGTCAAGCTTATTATGTAAAAGGCGAAGAATGATATTAATATTGAAGAAGTCAGGCCACAATGATCTGCGTGAAATGTATAATAATCCAGAACAGCGAGAAATCAGGAATGTGGTCTTGTGGTTCTGAATGTCACTGTCTGGACCTTTGATGTGTGACCCGTGGGTCTGTCTTGTCGCTCTTCACCCTCAGTGCTTCCTTAAATAAATGTTCTGCTTGGCAGCATTTTAAAAGGAAGCCAAGGTCAAGCCCTCCTTGACAGTTAGCACGTAGCGTGCCCCCAGACCACCCATACACACTTATGATTGAGCGTGCGCATGCTAGCTCATGTGCGAGCAGCCACACTAAAGACCTGACAAGACGGTGGAAAGGCTTGCCGAGTCGAGTTCAAAGTAATCAGACCCAGTCTTTTTGCTTGAGCGCTTAGCCACTGTGGAGCTTACTAAATTGCCAATTAAAATGTCCCTTTTCCTTCTTCACAGCTGTTCTTCCCACTTCCAAGCATGACATTTGCAACATTTCACTTGTGTGTTCATTTACACGGTATCCAAACAGAGAGTTAAAGAGTGTGGTCAGTGTTGGCAAAAAAAAACAACAACAACAACGAAAAAAAAAACAATAAATCTTTGCTAGAGGGAATTACTAGTGGGACAGAAGCGTGCTGTTATTCCGCCCTGCCTGCCAGTGACACCTTGACACTGCAACTTCCTGCTAATTAAAAGTCAGCAGTCGCTTCCTTGTCAGCACATCCTCGTGTGTGCGCGTGTGCGTGTGTTGTGTGTATGATGGCCCGAGAGGTCAGCCGAACTGATGGGCCAGGTCAGTAGAAATAGGAAAGGATGGGCGGGAATGAACACGACGTGTTTGTGTGTGATGCTGCGGCTCATCGGCCTCACGCCTCTAATCTTCTGCCAGTTGTTTTTCTTTCAATGGACGCTTGAGGAAGGCAGCTGCTGAAGAGCTTAGCAATTTGTTGAATCAAATCATATATATGGAAACAGTTGATAAATCGGTGCCTGGTCATTTGGCATCATCACAACGGTGTAATTATTGGTAAAGTATGCACCAATAATGTAAAAGTGTTCTACGGTAGCGTATTTCATGAAATATTAGCTTTATAGCTGTTTTATTTGACATGTATCACCAAAAACAGAAACCTATCTTTTCACAACAGTCACTGGTTTATTGCACATGCACATTTCTTATGTGTTAAATGATTGATATGGATTTTTTTTTTAGGCCGATGCTGATTCTGATATTTGGCAGCAAAATATTCTCATAGCCGATTAATCGGGCGATTCATTTCAAATTGATACAGTATTATGAATATAATAATGATTAACGCTACCCTAATGCTTGCAACAATAAAGATCTGTATTATGGGTCGAACAGCCTGCTAATGTCACATGACCAAACTCAGAAAACAGATGAGGCGCGATTGGTTGTTACCTGAAGCCTGAGCAAGTGTGATGTCATTTTCAGTCAACAGCAAGTTGCAAAATAACCTTCGGGTGTATTCTATTGCTTAATTCACATTCCACGTATGCAAAATTAATTAGAATACCTTGTTGACTTCCTCTTTAAGGAATATCTGAATTTGCACATTCCTATTTTTATTATTTAATCAGAAGTTACTCAGTGATGCAGTACTTGAGTATTTTTTCCCTGGATACTTACTCTTCTTACACAAATAAATATTTGGAGGACTACTAGAGTATCCGGACTTTTACTTGATTATAATTTTTGGCTTCTCTACCCACTTCTGCTTATACAGTATCACCAAAGCGACGACTGCTTCTCATGTCGGAAGTTCTTCTAGGCAGACAAAAATGATCTTTTGTTTCCAGATGACTTGGCAGCAAAAAAGAAAACATTTTTTTTGGTATGAGCACATAGTTGTGTCATACCACACAGACACACGCGCACACATTACCCAAGTCCGAGTTTGGGGATGCTCATGACGGTTGCTTTGATGTTTCGTCAAGACGTTTTGTTCAGCGTGGCACACACCGAGTAGTACAAAAGCGGTGGGAGAGCCTGTGTGTGAAGGCAGCGGATTAGAGGCTTTCTGACGAAGACTTTTTTTGATGTGAGGGCCCCAATTACCGTACGGGGGCCTCGCTAAAGAGGGGGTCGCAATGGGGAAAGGGCTTTCGTGTTTGGGATACTCAGAGTCCATCTTGTGCAATAGCTGAGATGGCCTCACCATTCACTCCTTGACTCTACATTGGTCCATTCCTACTCGAGTAAAGGGACTCGAGTCTTCAATGTTTGTAGAGGGTTTGTTTGTTCGTTTGATATTTCTTGAACATGGCACTCAAAATTAACAACTGAATTGAACACAACTCCGACTGTATATTGTTCAAAATAGGTGCATGTTGGAATACAAGAATAGACAGAACACTGAACGTGTTGAAGGATTGCAGGCTTACGTTGAGCAATATTTCGTCAGCCTTCCCTCTCGTTTTCCAGGCAACACTGGATTTCATCGACGGAGCCTGCGGTGCTTCCATTGAAATGACTGCGGAGGGCGCATTTTTGATGCTGTTAATGTCAATCAAAATATGCCTTTAAGCACAGTCCACAAGCCACAATTTGATCATATGAGAATAAAAGAGATGAAGGGCGGAAAGAAACTGCTTTAATATTCCCCTGTCATTCAGGCCTGTATCTCGTCATAAGTAAATATTTAGCTTGTAGGCAGGGAAGAGGTCGGACGTCTTGGTATAGGAAATCCTTAAGGATTTGCTGCATGCACAAGTTGACGGAGGTGAGTGAACATGTAGAACATGTTTGCATATGTTTCTGTGTACCTATGAAATTGTAAGGCTTATACAAGCAACGTGTGCACGTACGTCAGAATGTTGTGACCACTGAATAACCTTCATGCATTTCCTTGTGACACCTTTTTGGCCATGGAGTCTTCTAATTTGAACACCTCAAACCAACCAAAACATGGAGGAAAAATATGCCGTCAACTTTGCGCAAAATCTCGGAGGTGGAACTGTCATCGCGCAAGATGTCATGTAACAATTCAGTAAATCTTACAAGAATAAAGCATTGCTCGCTAGTCTTACACCCCTTTTATACGGCTTGAAAAAGCATGGATTTTCCCATGTCACTGTTATGGAACATCATGAAAAGGCGAGATAAAGTTGATGTCTTTTAACATACATAGTGACAGAGGTGGGCATTCGTCAGTGCATTAGTCACATTAGCGCATAACCAAGTTTCTACCTCTAGAACCGGAGCGCTTCTGCGTCCGGAGTGCACATACATCATTTTCCTTTTTTTGATCCAATTCTCGGTCTCTGAACCAATGAAATGCATCAGAATATACATGTGACCCCTGAGGAGCCCTCTGAGGATGTTCAGGAATTCTTCCAAGTCATAATGGCGGACGCCGTGGAACGTAGGAGCTCTGAAATGAGTGACGGCAGCGATATAGACAATGCGCTTGTGGACTTTGAACCAGTAGAACCAGTCAAACGTGATACATGGTTAAGATATGTTTGTAGACAATGACAATATCGACGGCTTTGTAACAGAATAGAGGATGGTAATTACCACTCGATTTTTAGAATTAAAAATAGCGCTTCTCTTGCAGTGACACTTTATTTTAACATCTTTGATTGAAACAGTAAATATTGATCAACTCTGGCCTGTGTGAAAGCCATATGTCTAAGGTCTCAAATTATTTTGGAATGCTGTTTCTATCTGCTACAGGGGCTGAGATATTAATTATTTTGGAGGTGTTGAATTTTTGGGAAAAGTTCAGCTTTTCAAGGGGAATTCCAAGCATGACCTTAGGTTTTGGGGAGATGTTGAGCCAGGCGCTTTAGGCTTTAATGGGTTCAATTTTTGTAAATACTTCTTTGACAAACCCACTTTCACCACATTCTAATCTTGCAAGCTTTGAATGGCAACAACATTATTGCGGGTCACTTTGGAATCTGCAGTCATGCTAAAACAGAACTTTCTTAGACGGTAATCATCGTCGTAGCCAGTATTAAATTCCGACAAGCCTCCGCAAGCTACCACAAACACTTTATTAGCAATATCAGAAGGAGTTCGCTTGTGCCCTGTTAACTTATTACAACAACAACAAAAACCTGCTAGTTTTAACAACGTGGCCTATTACAGTTCATTGTTGGTTTGAGTGGGTGGCCCAGATGGCTGATAGAAGCATTCTGTAGGATGGATGACGTCATAAAGACAAGACAGAAAGTAGATGACTTCCAAATAGCCGTCCATGGTCAGCGGTGTTGATGCTGGTTACACAGGATGTGTTTGCGTCTGTCTGTTTGTGTGTATGTGGATATATGGGGGAGGTGGGGGCCCTACTGCGTGCCAGTGGGGTCCTGTTTGCATCTGTGGAGAGGCCCAGAGAGGCGAGATCTTATCTGGCGCGTGCCTGTGCCGCTCTTTCCCACACTCTGCATGCTTCACTGCCAGGAGGGGGCCAAGGGAGGAGGGAGGGAGACTTATGATTATGGGTCCTGTCCTGTCAACTTTACGCTGTTTTGACTGCCATGACATAATGTGCTTCAATACAGTGACCCCCTACCTCCACGCTCACACACACTCCCTCGCTTTCAGCTTTTCTTTTTTTTTTTCCCTTCTTCAAAGGTTCCGCACAGCAACAAGGGCCCCCTTTTCTGTGAATGTGGCATATTTGGCTTTTCATCAGGCTCCCCCTTTTTTTCTTTTGCTTAAAAGCTGCACAAACTCTCTCTTTCGCCTATGTTTTTCTCTTTGATTTTGCACCCTCCCCTTGCCTAAGTCCCCCACCATTACCACCTTAGCCCGCTTTTCTTCTCTTGAATTAGAAGTGGTGGAACCTTACAGCACATATTGCATAGATTAAATGATGGCCTTGCCCTTGTCTGGTTCAATGAAGCATTGACAGGGACACACAAAGACTTTCTATCACACTCATAGCGCATGTCAACATGTTAATACAGATGCCTTTCCATACGTAAAACTAGATATTTACTTGTGGCTGGTTGAGTTTTCTAATAGCCTGTTTAAGTTTTGAATATTTCTGTTCGATGTGTTAGAAGGTACAGTGTGTTTGAAAATGTGTATTATTATCTCCTAAAATAGACCTGAGGTTAAACCATTTTTGTGGATCCTTCCTCAGGCTCAGACACGTTTGAATTGACTTCAGTACTGCATTTTACATTCTAACGTGCATATTCAGTATATTTGTCAAGCTATGTAAACAAAAGTGAACACACCCATGTTTAAAAATCTGGCTTTTAATGATTCTGATAACGAGACTAAACTCATTCAAACCTAGAACAGCAAAATGAACATTTCCTAATGGTGGATAGTGTAAGTTCCCCAAAACTCAATGGTGTATGTAATTAAAGATAATCTTGCGTCAGTAGTACAGACAAACATCCAGAGTCAAAAGCATCAGAAGTTGAACAATTTGAAATTTCCTGTAAAAAAAATTGTCAGCAAATTTGGAGAAATCAGCTCAATGGGCCGTTTACAGCAATAGTTCTCAACTGTTGTCTCCCCAGGACCCATACACAATATTCCTATTGTTGTTAGGTTGAAAGACATTAAGAACAATAAAGAAAATGTATTTTTCCAAACGGACTTTAAAAACCAAACATGTCCATCCTATTTTTAAATATAACCACACATGCATACAGTATGAGTTCAAAGTGCCTTGGAGAACCTTCTTAAGAAACTGAGTATGTCGTGAAAATTAAATACAGAACTACAATTGTAAAAAAATACGTCCACAGAATGTCACCTACAGTATATCTTGGCGCCGATCTCTTCTTTTTAGGCAAGTGCTAAACTGCAATCAATAGTTTGTCTTCTTTTTGGGAAACAAAGGTTGTAAACTGAGGACCCCCTGCAATTTTTATTAGCTGTCTACGAGACACCGAAAACGGCATCGCGACCCACTTCTGGGTCCCAACCCACCACTTGAGGATCTCTGATCTAAAGTGCAGCCCAGAATTCAAAGTGAAATGGTGAAACAGCATTTAAAGCGCAAGTCAACCCAAACATCTTTTTTTAAGAATATGTTCTATGCAGGTTGTCTTTGATGAATATGAGCTAAGCAACAAAATCCACCCGTTTTTAGCCATCTCTGGGGACGGCCATTTTGTCACACACCCTCAGGGCTCAGGTAACGACCAATCATAGCTCAGCTTCAGAAAACAGGTGCGCCGTGATCGGTCGTTATTTGAGCACCGAGGGTCTGTGATGTCATTTTCAGTCGACAGAAGTGACAAAATGGTTGCCCCCTGAGATGGCTAAAAATGGGTGCATTTTGCTGCTTATTTCATATTAATCATATTGCCTTGTTTCAACTAGTGGGCCTGCATAGACTCTTAAAATATGTTTGGGTGACTTCGCCTTTAACTGTTGTGCTGCACGCAAATGAAATAAGATGCCAACAGAAGAGAAGTCAGCCTCAAGTGTAAATTCTTTTAAATACAGTTGAAAAACGATGCTTCCCCCCCACATACTTTGAATAATGTCTTTCAAAGCATTTTTAAAATCACATTCTTACACTGTACATACTCTTAGTCATCTTAGTGAGCAACCTTTTATTTCTTTACTTTGCTTTTAAATGTCTTTAATTCTTTTGTTTGTAAATGCCTTTAAATGTTGTACTTTTAATTATGTAAAACATACCTTGTGTATAAAATATGCTATATAAATAAAGCTGCCTTGCCTTGCCTAAAAAAGTTAACTCCACAAGTGTGTTTTCTTGTTCTTTGTTTTTTTTGGCCGGTCATACAATAAATTCCAGCAGTAGGTGACTATTTCTCGACAAACAACTTCCTTTCTCTCTCCATTACATCTGTCTGGCATCTTCACAGGATGAGTAGTTTGACTACATTTTATTTTTATGTTATTATACAGTGGTTGGGTTTTAAACAAGTATGACAGGTTAAATAATGCTCCTTAAGACAGTTCAATTACGAACGTTTTTATGATGACGACAGTTTGAGCCTAGGAAAAAGGAATTTTCGAACAAGTGTCACTCAACATAATGTGTTCAACATTGAAGGTTTCACAATATTTAGTTTGGGCCGTGCACGCTTATGAAAATCTTTTGTTCTGTCAACTGAATTTTTTGACAAATGTTTGTCATGGTCTGTATGGTGTGTATGCAGTGTGCATGTGTGCACTTGATGGGCTGGTTGAGTTTTTAGTAAGCTACAGGACTTACGGTGGATACAAAAAGTCTAAGTCAAGTGCAAGGTTTTGTGATATAACAAATAAGACCAAGAAAAATATGTTCAACTTTTTCCATCATTCATGTGACATAATCTGTACAAAAATCTTTTTGAGAGGGAAAAAAAATCATACAACTTAGACAATGTGGTTGCAGTCTCATTTTTATATCACAAAAATCTGGTGAACCAGGTGCGTGTTTAATTTTCAAATCGGCTACAGCTTTTTTGAAAGAAATCAAATGACGTCAGATTTGAAGGAGTCATAAGAGGAACATCTCGGAATCAGATGTGTGTCCATGTGTATTTTGCAGCCGCCCCCACAACTGGAGGGGAAAAAAATCGATGCATCCTCCACCAGCAGGCTCCTATCCCCAGCTGCTACTGTCTGAGAATGAGAGGCGGGAGGATGCGAGTGCAGTCAGGAGCGTGCATAGAAGAATGGAAGGAATGAGCATGTAGCAAAGGCAGCGATGAGGGAGAGGGGCTGATAGGAGGCAAAATAGGCCCAGGCTGGCTGACTCACTCTCTCTGCACCTTTCCTCCCTTCCTCGGAGACAGATAGATGCTCTCTCGCTTTCCCCCGGCTGCACACAAACATGTGCGTACACACCCATGAGCGCACTCCTCTCAGCTTTCTGCCAAACCCTCCTGTGCCCCGGCTCATCTGCGTGGGGGGCCCTGCAGGCAGTCTGGGCCCTTACGTGCCCTCGCTTTACACACGCGCACACACACATTGACACAGAGGAGCTGATGTGTAAGACACGCTCTGATCCTGCATGCTGATGATGAAAGACAGGCAGCCAGGCTCCTGTCTCAGTGCCAGAGGGTAGCACCTTAGAGAAGCCCGTTGATTCATGATCCCCTTCCTCCAGCTTCATCACAAATGAGCAAATCATATGGATTTCATCACTATTTATTTTGGTTCTTCAGGATAGTTCCCCCTTCCGATGATTTAGTTGTGGTCGCCAATCACTGTTGACGATTTGAGTACTTTGCATGGAGACAAGCAGGAAGTTGTTCTGTATTGCTGTGTGTGCTGCAGTACTTCATGTTTTTACCTGCATAGCCCCCAGCCTCACACCTGGCCTGGCAAGATTTCTAGTCCCACCCTTCCTTTATTGGTTCCCCCATTCAACACCCCCACCTCCTTGTCTGCCTCCTAACACTCATTGACAGGAAAGATGGTGTGATACCCTTTCCGGGATTTGCACATGAACAGTTCAGTACTCAGAGGTTTGAATAAAACCTGCTAGCCGCATTCCAGTATCATTTAGGGAGAGGGTGTCTCACCTGTGTGTGTCTGGCGCAGTTGGCGGAGGCGATGAAGGCATGAATTAGCCCGTGAAGTGAAAGTGAGAGAGCAAATTGAGATGTATGCTCTAGTTTTATGTTCAAGAGGAATTTGGGACTGGAGCTTTTCATGCTCCTTTTCCACAGCATGGTACCTATAGCACACGGCGCTTTTGTATATTGGAAAAACAATTTCTAGTGCCTGGTCGGCTCAGGTTCCAGGCATGCTGACTAAATGCCATGTGGGTGACGCAAACCACAACCGGTTGCTCATTGGCTCAACAGATTGCTCATTAGAGGATATATGGTTAGAAATCGGGTGGGGAATTATACTACAGTACGTTGCTGTACCTACCATTTGGATATTGGAGTATTATATTCTGCAGTTTCAGCCAAGAAATAAATATGAGACACTTGTGTTCCCTCTCGTCTCATTGTGACTGGTACATTCGAGATAAAGTGCTTTTTAATAATTCACGGTGGTTTCAAAGTCAAACATGACCATTTCAAACTTAGACAAGGAGAGTTGAGTTTGTAGTTGAAAAGCAACATAAGTGAGGTAAAAATGGAGCAAATTTCCATCTGACCATGCACTACATACTTTTGCCTGCATGCAGTTATTGACTTCCAATCCCTCTCCTTTGTTTTTGACCTTTGATAGACCACTCGATCACGACATTTTTTTCAATTCAAGCCTGATACGCTTTAACACTCGGGCACTCGGTGCGATGTTGTTGACCTTGTAAGAAGTTTGAAAATGAGTCAAGTTTGGGGCATGGCAGGGCAAACAAAACTGTCCCGGCCTTGCCCTTTGCCTCTTGCATAGCTTTAAGATGTCTCCACTTCAGCATCCCACTGAGCCCAAGGCAAATCCTTTCAAGTCGCCGCTGATCTGTTTGCAACAAGGGGTTGATTTCTAGATAAATGGAGGCAGGATGATTCTCAGGCAAAGCAGTGAAGTGGCTCATTTGACAGATGTTGTTATCCCAACTGCATCTGATAGGCCATTGTTTAATCCTGTTAAGTCACCTTGCTCCAGGACATGAGAGCAACTTCCTTAGTGACGCCCTTTATTTGAACCCTCAACCCGGCAATGCAGCTTGCGAGAGGAGTTCAATATGTTCCATACGCATTACATCTGTATTAATGGCGCTCCTATAAACCTTTGGACTGCGGGTGTGTTATAGGAAGTGTCGGCTACTTGTGTGCAGCTGTATCTTTACATAACACTTTGAATTTGTGGTTTCAACCGCTTTATTTTTCAAGAGAGCAGCAAGAGAGCTGAAGACCATTTACCACCCACAATCCATGTTACATTTGCCACAGGCAGAATAAGAGAATGCAAATAAGCAGAAGGCTAAAGAGAGCAAGGACGTGTTGTGCCTCCGTCCCTAGGAATCACTTAGAATTCGAAACATGTCCTTGGTAAACTGCTTTCATAACTGCTTGTGAGCAGTGGTCATTCTTTCGACACCCCTTTGTGCAGTCAGCCTGTTAAGAGAAAACCAATGTTCTGCTGAACATAAATGGTTCATTAAATCATTGGCTACGTTTACATGGACACATTTGGTTTAAAAGCCCGATTGGAATAAAAATCCTTCATGTGCCCGGAATATTCGAACCCGATCAAGCTCATTCCGATCAAGATTTTATCCTGAACAAGAGGGGTGGTTTATGTCGATTGATAATTCAATTGGCGCGCAGGAAAACACTTATTCCGAAATATCGGAACACACCGTCTTTACCGCGCATGTCTGTGATGTCAATATACGCGTTATTCCCAGAAGCTAGAAGAACCAGAGTGAGTATTATATTGATTGTTATTTGATTCAATGAAGTTTGTAAAAAAAAAAAAAAAAAAAAAAAAGGAGAAGAGCGAGCTAAAGACATGGTGGGCGCAAAACTAAACTGGTACATTTGCAGCTCCATTAGCAAGTGTTGACTCAACGTAACATCACAGGGAAGAATATGCGAAATAATGCTAATGTTTAAAGAAAAAAATGTTGTCAAAACAATTTGCTCCAATCAAAAGTGTGATGCATGAACACGCAAGTCCTAATCAGATGAATATTTTTAGTGTCCATAAAACCATCCGGTCATAATTTTAATCCAAACTCTGATCGTATTAAAGAAATCTGCCCCAAAAATGGGCATCAGGCCGGGCCGGAGTGTCCGACCGGTCCGGACTGCCCAGCTCTGGTAAATTCACTTTGAACATATTCGCTTTAAAAACATAAATTGAGACAATCATTGAACTTTACTTCAGCCCACCATGCATGTATTTAGCTCTTATCCAGTATGAATTAAATTGAAGGGGTCGGGGTGGGGATTGTACGCTGAAACACGTGACGGACAACCAGGTATGTGTCAATGGACTTTCTCATGTTGACCGCGTGAGGCTGAGACTTTTAGCTAACGGGTCTGCCCAATCTTCTGGCACTGTTAGTTGGCGCTTCTCCTGGTTGAAAGGTGACGCTCTCTGATGGAGTACAATGGAGTCTGCGATGGGTGTGGCTGTAAGGGAGGGCAACGGGGGACTTAAATTGACTACGGTTTGTTGGGGGTGTAGCAAGGTGAAACCTGCGATGCCCTGGTGATGAGGTCATACCGGTGCGAGTGTGTGTGCGCATTTGTGAGGGGATTCAGTTCCCAGTCCCGCGTGGCTCCATCAGTCTCATTATGTCATGGGAAAGGATTACAAACACCCTCCCGGTTGTGTGCAGACGTTCTTGATTTCCTTGACAAAACCTAGGGGCCACATTAAAACCTCAGTTTTGAAATGTGGTCTCAAAATAAAGCACGTCTGAAAGCAGGGTGCTGCGATCTTACCGCAGTCAAAGTACTGGCTGAGAAAAATTCCCCCACTTGTACAAGATGTAAATCATTACTGCGCTTTGATGTTCCTCCCACCCATTCCTCTCGGCCTCCCGCTCGTCTTCATTACTTATCGTCACTCGTAACCATAAACGTTAGCGGCCGAACCCTGCTGCTATCCTGCACCAAGACGGGGCCCCTCGTCGCGGCACGCTGAAAACAGATCAACTCGGGGAAGCCGGGAGCATGAAAGGAGGGCGCTAACTACTGGGGGATAAACGCATTCCTGCTACTGCTGCTGCCACCCCTGCTGGCTGGTGGCAGTGCAGGGGAGCTCGCAGCGAGGAGCTTTGTTGCCACAAAGCGGGCGGCTGAATATTCCAGAGCTCGCTCAGATCTCACAGGCAGTGAGCAGCACTTGACCTTTGCAGCGCTAAAGGAATATGACAGCCGTGAAAGCGACCGAGAGAATAGCGAGAGGGCAAACGAAGGGGTGTGAGAGACTGAAGACAAAAGCCACGCAAAGTGCAGGCTGCCACCAAAACAGTTAGTTTGCAATCAATGTCAGTCATCCCCCCCCTTGTCGGGACAGTTTGATTTCTACTTTTCAAATAAGGCGTCTATTTTTGGCCTGATAACAGGGCAGGCTAAATTGAAATTGGCAGCTCGACATTCTACAAATAATAGTCATCTTTGCTGGAGATCATGCGAACAGCCCCGTCCTTCACTTTGCTTCAGCCCCAGCCCTCTTGCTCCTGTCGAAGACGAGAAAGAAGGAAATGAGGGAGGGAAAGAGAGAGAAAAAGGGCTAATCTTAGTGACAATTGGAGGCGGCTGAGAAGGCAAAAAAGGTCCAAAATTGAAACGGGGTGGGGGGGGGGGGGTTAGGGGCGTGGGGGACTAGTGCAACAAGGGAAAAAAAATAGTAATGTCCCAGTGATCAGGAGGAGGCCTTGAGGGGAGGTGGAATGGGGGTGCACCAGAGAGGTGAGGATAGAAAGACAAAAGGAGGGAAGGAGGGAATTTCTTTAATGTTTCTGGCAGCCGACCAGCTGAGGTCTCAAGGTTATCCTGGCTTTGCAAACTCCCACGGGAAAGGTGGAGTGCTGAGGGCCGCAATCGGGGGGGGGGGGGGGGGGGGGGGCACTTGATGAGGGCTGGAGGTGAAAGAGAGGAGGGAGCGATCTCCAGGAAAGAGGCTAATGCTCAGAGGGAGGGTAATCCTCAGGCCCTCTCGTCGGATAAGGTTGGCCTTGGCCCAGGTAGGAGGAAGAAAAAAGGCTCCGGGGCCTCCCCAGGCTTCCTCGCAGACTGCGGCGCCCTGTGCCAGTTTAGCACGGGAGGACGACTCGGTGAATTATTGTCCAAGCAATTAGTCGGATCACACTTCAGTGATAACAGTAATACCTCACCGATTCCCATGTTGACTTATGTTTTGGCATTCTTCCCTCCAGGGAGGTCAGAGGTCAGGGCCAGTTGCTGTACAGAACAGCTGCTCTTGATGTACTTTGACTTCCACATCTTGCTTAAGGACACTTTTCAAGCCTAATTATATGCTGCCGCGTTGATTTATTCATGAAGAGTGTCGAAATTAGGCTCTCTATCGAAGCAAAGGCTTTCCTTTCCTGTATCGAGTGGTACCGGGAAGTACAACCGCAATCCGTTCCGTGACACTGGTAGAGCTTTGGTTTGAGATCATTGGAATAATTTATTCCTAAACCCAAACCGTCTCCATCACAAAACCGTTATTTACCATACAGGCAGTATGTTTAAAGTAACATTTTAAGATGAACAAAAAGTGTGAACCAAACTAAACACTTTTTAATGATGAATAAGGGGGATAATAAACATTACAGTCACCGATGCACTTCATTTTTTATTTTGAAGCATAAACGGTCATAAAAGGATGAAATGAAATCAACCGTGAGTGTTCTGTAAACACAAACCTCTGCTCCTTGTCAAGAAGCATAAACAGACTGACTCAAATTCCCAACACCTGCAACAGTGAGTAAATTGTTTACAATAATCTATGTGTTATGGCTGGCTGGATGAGTGCACTACCCAGTTAATGGGGAAAAAAAAGGAAGTAGCAACCAACCAGAAGAAAGCATGAATTTCATTTCTGCTCAAGCATCCACGAGACTACTTGTGATTATTTCCAACTGGCCTGGCGCTGACTGCTTTGTGTCTTTTCTGCGCAGAATGTAAGACAATTTACTTTGCCGTGACATGCAAAAAAAAAGTGTTGCAAAAAGTCAAAGGATAACCATATCGCACAGAGGGGGTAGCAAGATTTGAATGTAGCTTCACTTTAATAATCCCTCCCTCCCCTTGGTTCTCTGTCTAAAGCCACGCCCCCTCGACATGCACTGTTATTCGAACGATGTTAGCGACACCTGCTATATTGGTAGCATGACATAATCATAACAGAATGTTACTGTAACTAAATGTCGGTTTTAGTTTAGTTTTTTTTATTTGAACGTACCAGCCGTTAAAAATCCAAAAGAGGTGATAAATGTTCTGTTGAGCAGAACTGTTGGTAATTGCGTATCGGTTCTGAATTTTGTCATCTGCCTGTGGCTACCTCTGAAAGGCAGCTCCTATGATCACCCTTGTTTTTTTTCTCTATCTGACCAATGCCTTATTTTTAAATTCTGTTGCTAACTGGCAATAGATATTCCACAATAGTTTCAGCAAAGCCCCTCAAGCCCTGCATAACGGATCAAAAGGCAATGATGTGAGGGATGTGCCCACTTTGAGTGTGCTGGCATGTGCCCTGAGAATAATTGACACACTGATTTGTTGTTTTTCCTCAGGCGCGGTGGTTTCTTAAATATCAAATTTGAGGCACAATATGGGGCTAGAAAGAGCAGATCGTTAATGTTTTTCCACAGATCATTTTTCTACTGTCAGCTCATACAGTCAAAACAAAAATGACAAGTAGTTATGTTTTTCTGCTGCCAACTTCACCTTTTAATCCTTTAGTTCTGGCTAGAATTAAATCCACTATACTAAATGAAAATAAAGTGCAATCGACATCAGCTCAGAGCCATAGAATACGCAGCTAATATCTTCTGAGGTACACTCTTGGCTGACATGATATGCTGACACACGACATCTCAAACCATGAACTTGTTTTAACTGTCAGGCATAATTTTCAACCAAAATGTTGGCCGTACTCAAGGAGCTCCTATCCAGCTTGTCTTCCACTCTTTTCGGTGACTACATCCACGTGATCATCCAGCATGCATTGCTTTGACACTGCTGCAATATTTGGGAAGAGGAGGTGAGAAAGACCCCCCCCCCCCCCTAAGAGTTCCCTTTCTTTTTCAGGCCTGTATTCAAAATCATCACCTTTATGCAAATGCAACCCTTATTGTGAATGTTTTATCTGCGTATTATAAATGGTTGGAGGGGATCAGTGAGTCCGTGCGAAAGAGATCTGCATTGATGCTTCGAATATTTGTTTACACTAAACGAGGCTTATTAGAGATAATGATTCACAGCATCAAGCTGCCAGTACAATATGTGTGTGTATAGGTGCGTGTGGGCGTGCTCACACATGCACTGCCCTTTTTATCTATGGCCAACAAACAACTTCCTCAGGAGGCAATAAGTTTTCATGCACCTCTAATTAAAATGTCCCAGTGCTCACTGAGGCCACACAAGCCACACTGAGATTATTTCACTGTTTTACACTCAAACTCCTGACGGTTACTGAATAGAGAATAATTCTTTGAGTTTCCATTTTTTAATCCAAAAATAAGATTTAAGACAAGACAATGGTGCATTTAAAACAAGTGGAACCTGCATAGCCATATTACGGTTTAATATATAAATATGAACTGAGTTTCTGTGAGATATGCCGATTTCTTGGGTGATGTCATGCAAGACGCGATCCAAAGATTTTGGCCCTATTTGAATAGGAAACGTCAAATGGGTTAGGTGGGATACATCCCAAGAAGGTCATTGAGGCCGAGCGACGGAAGAAAGGATGATTCTGATTCTGATTCTGATTCTGATTTCCCCACCGCATCCAATTTAAACTCCTCCTACTCACCTACAAAGCCCTTCACAACCAGGCCCCCTTTTACCTCTCCGATCTTCTCCACTCATTCACTCCTTCCCGCACCCTCCGCTCCTCAAATGCGAACCTCTTTGCCATCCCCCCGACCAAGTACAAAACCCGGGGGGACCGAGCCTTCTCTGTTGCCGCCCCCGCCCTCTGGAACTCCCTTCCACAACACATTCGTAACTGCGCAGACCTCACATCCTTCAAAACACTCCTCAAGACTCACCTATTCCGCCATGCTTTTATTATCACTTAATCTTTGCTATTTTTTTCTTCTGTTGGTTATAACTGTTTCTGTTTCAACAGCAGGTTTTATTTTATTCACTTATTCTTGTTGTGAAGCGTCTTTGAGTGATATGAAAGGCGCTATACAAATAAAATGTATTATTATTATTCGGAATTACACGACCTCAGGAGTGTTGGACTTGAGAGAGAGAAAATCCACGGTAATAAGAAGTATATTTCAGAGTGAATCGCACATACGGTGTCCCGAATGCATCACTG
This sequence comes from Filicampus tigris, assembly GCF_054856515.1. Taxonomy (NCBI): domain Eukaryota; kingdom Metazoa; phylum Chordata; class Actinopteri; order Syngnathiformes; family Syngnathidae; genus Filicampus; species Filicampus tigris. The sequence continues at coordinate 10,002,890 of NC_141228.1, read as the reverse complement.
TTAACCTTTCGTCTTTGGCTGGTTTGGCAGCGGTGGTTAGCCTGCATTTGCATGAGTGGCCCCGCCCCCCTCCCACCCCACCCAACCACCCCACTACCTGCAGCACCAGCTCCAGCCGTATTCCCAGCGTACCCCAGCCTCAGGCATCCTAACCGCGGACGCAGGCCAGCTCCTGGGTCCTCTCCCCGACCGCTTCCTCTCCACTGCTGCTGGGCTTGACTCACCGTGACCCCTGACCTCCAATGTTACGCTGCCTCCCCCACACATGCAAATGCCGCTCATCTCCTCCGTGAGGCATCAGAGAAAAGGCGAGCGTCTGATGGCGCTGGCGGGAAAGAAGAGAGATGTAGGAGTGACGTGGACGGAGGGAAGCGGAGTGAGGTGTTGTGGGGGCTGAGCACGAGGAAAACAAAGCAGAGGGGAGAGAGAGAGAGAGAGAGAGAGAGAGAGAGAGAAAGAGAGAGAGAGAGACCCCTAAAGGAAGTACGAGCATCAGTGGCAGCCGCTTGGGGAGCCTCCGGCCTACAGCCCAGCGTTCAGGCCTTAAAACATTTTTCTCTGTTTTAGCCAGCCAAGTAGAACCCGGGCTCCACTGACTGCGAGGCTTGCAGTGACCCTCGCTGATCTCACTTTGTGTTTGAGTGAGAGAAAGCTATCATGAGTGCGCTCACTTTACTTGTTGTTTTCCCTGCTTCCAGGCTGCTCTAGGCACCTCTGCTTGTGTGTGCAAGAGGAGAGGTAAGCGATGTGTGCAGTTGTATCTGGAGAGCTTCCAAATCCCCCGCCCCTCTCCTCTCTCCTCCTTCTGTTCTCGCTGCTCCGAGGATCTGTCAGTTCTCCTCTTGTCTATCTCTTTGTCGCTGCTTTCATCCTGCTCCCCGAGCCTTGGCTGGCCTCGCTAACAGCGGCGGAACACAGGTCCTACTCCACTCCCACTAATAACACACAATCAAGCTGTGCTGGGATGTTGTGTATGAACATACACACCGTTCACAGTTGCTGCACACCAACGCGCACTCTATTTTCTCGACAGCCCAAAATCAGTATCGACAATCTCTGCTCTCAGAATTTTAAGATGGAAAGCAGCGTATTGCAGTACAGTGGTACCTCTACTTACGAAATTAATTGGTTCTGGAAGAAATTTCTTAAGTAGAAAATTTTGTAAGTAAAGATGCGTTTTCCATGTAAATGCCCTAATCCGTTCCAAGACCCCCAAAATTCAGACATAAATGTTTTTAAAAGCAAAAAAATACATCAAAACATGTAACGAATCCATGTTACAATTAGGTTATTGCACAATAAATGAGAGTTGTGCATAATGTAAAAAACAAAGATCAGAGTAAAGAATAAAAAAGATGGTCATTTACCTTTTAATTGCTGCCCTCATCGCTTTTTGTCCTCTGGTTCATGTTCTCTCTCAGAAGTTGTTTTTACCTGACGTTTTGTTTTGTAAATAACCGATTTAATAACGTGGCGACTGTCGATACATTACGGTCATATTCTTTGGCGGGATCAACCAAACACACCCCTTTTTCATACTTTTTGTATTATCTCTTGCTTTGCATGTATGGAAAAAAAAAAAGATTTTCTCCTTTTTTTCTTTTCCTCGTTTCTAATTCACGTAAAACTATCGAAACACCTCATGGCCCGAGGGGCGAATGACGAGGACGCTGCATAGACATATCTATCACATATATATCTATCTACCTGTCTATCTGCACACATAGACACATACGGTAGAGATCGCTCTTAGCCAATGGGATGTCAGGAAGATGCTAGGTAATAGCCAATGGCAGAGCAGCTATGAGTATGTTGCGTTCAGGAAACTCCGGAGCTGCGAGTGGCAGCCCATACTTTTACCTTTCGTATCTTGAAATTTCTTTTGTAACAAGAGTTTCCTGTTGAGGCGTTTCGTAAGTAGAGGTGCCACTGTATTGCAGTTGTTCTACAATAGGGGGTCAACAAAAGTCAACATATACACATCATGAGGCTTCAGCTTTGTGAATATCTATATGGGGTGCTACCACAGAAAAGGGTACCACGGGTGGCCAAGAGTGAGGAAAGCCGAGTCTCATGTTGAGTCTAAAGCCAAAGAATAGAAATGTGGTAGGACAAGTTTTAAAAATGGACAGAGAGGGCTTGCCTAACGTTTAGCCAATGGTCATTCCAAAGAGGGACCAGCAACGAAAAAAGCTTGACGCCCTCTGAGGCTCCACATAGTCCTCGGTATCCAGTAGCGTCTGGTCCGCTGACCTGAGGCACCGGGCAGGTGCGTAGAAGTGGAGGAGCTCAGAGACGAGACCATTTATAGATTTGAAAACAAATAAAACTGATCTTAAAATGAACTCTAAAATGTACAGGGAGCAAGTGAAGGGAGGCCAGAATTGCAGTTATGTATTCCCTTTTATGAGCACAATATTAGCAACAATTAATTAAGTATCAATATGATGTAGCCTAAAGTATTATAATGCTACTGCTAATGGCTTGCATGAAATTGACCAGAGAAGTTTGTCAATGGTTCCTGCACCCTCTCAGTGACTACATTTACATGCGGCCAATAATCCGTTTACTGCCAATATTCGGGTTTTTAAAAGTCATGTAAATGCACGCAACAACCTGAATATCCCCTTATTCGTGTTTTTAAAATAGTGAATATCTGCTTGGATTACTCCTTTTTCCAACCCGAATATGCATGCATGTATACGGCGATCGGAATATCCCGAATGCACGGGACACTCTGCGCATGCTCAACCGCAAGGAATCTTGGTCTTTGTAGTACAGGAAGTGCTTGTATGTGCGCTGTTTGGCACGCAACCCATCGGAAATATACATTTAGTGATAAACAAAACATGGCGAAAGCCAGAGTAAGTACGACACCGCACTTTTAAAACAAAGAGGAAACCGTCTGCATCGTTCGTGCGCGTGCGGTGAGTCACATGAAAATAATGTGTTTAATTGAAAAAGCAACAAGTGGAGATGACATATAATTGCGTCATGAAGTCCGTGCGTCGCTGTTTCAATCGAGTTATTCAAATGTGCGGACCAACTCTGTTCGTTCAAGCCATGCAAACGGGATTTAGAATGCGCTAAATACTCCTTTGCGTCTTCTAAGAGGTGGCTTGTCAGACTAGTCGTCTTATAAGGATATGAACCTCTGGTGACTTTTTGAATGTGCTTATCACAAGTGTGTTGGATTAGCCACCACGTGAAGGCAGATGGCGTCAGCACAGTGCCTCCCTCAGTTGGGCCGCGGTAGCCGCACGGCGCCACACTCTACGGTTGGCTTTACTACGCTGCCCGTCTGTCCGCTTGCCGCCTGCTCTTCCTTGCCAGCCTTAATGAGGCTTAAATGCAAGTGTAATAATCGGTGAAGTCACGCAGAAGTGTTACTGTCGTGGCACGGGGGCCATCTTTTGGCAGCAAAACCTGGCTTCTAATGGTTTACACATTAAGGAATGAGCAATGCGCGGGTGAGGATGAGCCAGATTGTTTAGTGAGCCCAGTATCTCACACGTTCACACGTACTCCATCCCGCAATTCCGCTGTCTAATTGTGTTATGGCAGGGTGTGGAGGTGCGTGGTGGAGAGGACCTTATAAAGATTGTAATCCCGGTAGTAGAGTGGAATAAGGAACAGAGGGGAAAAAAAGATTGGAGGGGGATTATAAAAAGAAAGCGAGGGCTTTGAGGGTAACTTGAAGAGTGATGAGTTTTGATCAGTGGCAGAGAGCACTGAGGAGAGCAGATTTCTGCCAAAGATGAACAATCCTAATTTTGATGAGCACCATTTTACATACCATCAATTCTGACCACCTCCTTTGCCATGGAGATTGAGAATAGGTTACACAACTACAGTTATCACCTGCTATATTGCAGTTCAGACTTTGTGGCACCGACATGGATTTCTAGTCGCAACGATTTTTATTTCCAGATTACCCTGCTATGTCGCAGCATCCAAAGTCCACCATCTAAAGCTTTTAGTCAGTTTTATTCTTCTGAAGAGCTGTAAATGATCATCTTTACCATGCTGCACAGTGGGAATATATCTGTTTTTACGGCCGCGAAAATGTAATGTGCCAAATAGTTATTGCTGGTGCCGCAGTATGCGGGCTTTCCGCGTTACAGATATCCCATTACACCGGACAGTGGCGACATACAGCCCTCCTTAAATGCGATCAAAAAATGCTGAAAGTTGTTCAAACAAGTGTGCAGCAAATTGGCCAACAGAGCCGTCTTTTAAATGACAATGTGACGACAAGTTTCACTGGATCAGTTTGTCGTGTCAAAATCAATTACGGTAATGAATGAGAAAAGAAGCAAAAGAAAACACACCTGAATGAGAATTCCCCCCGCTGTTATGGGAACCAATTAAATTAATAATCTGAGATTCCACAGCATATACAGTAAATAAACTAAGTTGTTTAAATAGATATATTACTCCATCTTCTGATCGCATCGATGATCGGTTTTCTGTTTTTATTAACTCTGTGATCGGCTCCAAAATGCCGATCGCGTAAAACCTACTCTCAATTGACAGAGGTCCTTTACAGGCATGTGTGGTTCCCACAGTTTCCATATGATGGAGAAGCCATCTAGTAGTAACAGGTAACACTTGAGGGGAGAGACAGCAGCCAGGTGCAGCCTGAAAAACCTCCGAAAGGGGTGGGCTGACGCAGTTCACCGCCGGAGACCTTTTTTGCAACATGAGCGTGAGAAAGTCGTTCAGGCAGAGAGTGTCTCAGAACACGCACTCTGTCTGATCCACATGGCTTCATTTGTTTTGGGGGCCTTGCTCAGCCTTTGTGCAGGTGTGCAGTCTCCAACAATGAGACCTGCTGATGATGTGTTTGACAGAGGTAGCATTGTTGTACATGAAAGATATGTTCGGTTTACAGGCGCTTTGGACACCTGTACGTAGGACTTGCAGCCATACATAGACACGCTGTATGACACGTGTGTGGTTTCTGGTGTTTGCTCGAGCCTCTTTTGATGGCAATAGAGTCATATCAGAAGACAGCATTTATTTGGCATTACTTTTTACACAGAATAGATTTGAAAGAAAAGTTAATACATTACCATAAGGGGCAAATCAAGACTTGCTTTTTTTGGGACTGTTCGCATAGTCTCATCAATGATGCCAATAACATCAGTGATCTTTTGCTTCATTTTATGTACACTCATGTATTTGTTAATGCCTTTTTATAAATACAGTTTGAGTCTTAGAGTGAGAGTCAACCCAAACATATTTTTTTCCTGAATATGTTCTATGCAAGCCCAATGGTTGAAACAAGGCATTCTGATAAATATTGCGTTTGTGGGATAAGAGTTAATCCACCCGTTTTTAGCCATCTCTGGGGGCGGCCATTTTGTCACTTCTGTCGACTGAAAATGACATCACAACTGTTCAGGGCTCAGGTCACGACCTATTACAGCTCACCTGACAAAATGGTGACATAATTAAAAAGAGGTGGATTTTGCTGCTTAACTCATATTCCACAAACACAATATTAATCAGAACGCCGACTATTTCAACTAGTGGGCCTGCATACAACATATTCTTGAAAAAAATATGTTTGGATTGACTTCCCCTTTAAGTGTAGTACCACAACATGCATGCGGGCAGCACAGAGCTCTACTGGATGATTTGCGTTGTAATTAAGAGCAATTGAGGCAGAGACACTCTTATGACTCTCAAGTCGTTGTTCCCACCGAGCAAAGCAAATGCGTATACACCGGTGACTACATTATTGTTGCATCCCATCCATTCATCACTTATTCGAGCCGCTTATTTTCACGGCTGTTTGTATATGTCTTTGCTCTGTGTGTGTTGAAGTCGCAATACTTGGAATTGGAATTTTTAAAGTTACTATCAAATCTATGCACATTTCTGTTATCCCGTCTTGGGTGTTTTGCATTGTGTGTTAGCAGACATTTGTTAGATTAAATTGTATGCTGGTGGTTGATTATTTGGCTGTTTAATTATACAGTTTAATTTTATTATATGTGTCAGTTTTGTGGTAAACTTCAAATGGGAATGTCAAACAGCTTGAGGCAAGTACCTATTGCATGAGTGAGAGTCTTTTTGTTCCCTCAAAGTGATGTTATACAATAGTGTCCTATTTCTTGACAGTGAAAGAGTGAGAACAGGTTTTAAGGAATACTTTAAGAAGTGTGTTTTAATATGTTTAATTTTGTGAGAGTGGGAAAAGTATTTTTAAAATCACATCTTCTATTCAGTTTTATGGTCTATGTTACAGGAATGTACATTGTAGTGGTGTGTGATACTGCATATTTTGGTATCAATCGGATACAAAGTAAAAGCATGGCCGGTATCGGCAATGCCAATATTTTTGTCATAATAAAGCAGAGATCGTCATTCCGTCCCAGGGACGGAATGGTGGACAGACGGATGCCCATTTTGGGGATGGAGGATGAGAACTTTTTTTAAAAGGTCGGGCTAAGCAAGGAGGGAATTGGGTTTTCGGTCGTCCCTGTAATCATCCCTAACCGGGTCAAGTACCAACTAACGTGTGGTGTTCCCTGTTCCCTTCTGCAATACCACTGAGCCTCCTTTACCGTATTAACTGTATAGGGCGTAGGAGAAAGGCGGATAGCAATTTAGTTTTGTTAAAGTGGAAGTCAACCCATCAATTTTCTTTACAATAATATGTTCCAATGCGCCTCCGCTATTCTAACCGCAGCATTCTGATTAATATTGCATTTGTGGAATATGCAGCAAAACCCACCCATTTTTAGCCATCTCAGGCGGCTGCCATTTTGTCACTTGCTGTCACAGAAAATGACATCACAGGTGCTAGGTAATGACTAGGGATGTAACAAGTAATAGATGCTTTTGCGCCAAACATCATTGCGTATTGCGTTTGTGGATGGCTGTAGAACCACACTAGTGCACAGAGACAAGCATGGTAGCATTTTTTCTCAAATCGAATCGAATCGAAAATCGGGAACTGAAAATCGAATCGGGGCTTGAGTGAATCGTTACATCCCTAGTAACGACAAATGTCGGCTCACCTCTTTTCTAAAGCTAAACCATGCATACTTGGTTATTCTAATACATCTTAGTATTGATATTATCTATAATTGGATCGATCCTCCAACCACCAGTAGATGCCTTTTTCAAACGTCACTAAAGAATTACACAGACTCCTCTAGCTTCAAATGTCTACTTCAAATGACTAGTCCTTCCTTCAGTATTTGCGGTGACAGAACAAGCAGCGATAATTCACCCTATTAGCTGTGTGAATGTTAGTGGAGGGGCGAAGTTGTCATTTGTCTCTCCCCCTCCCCTCCAGAGCCACAGCCGCGTGCGCCAGGCGATCAAATCGGCGCGGCGGCGGGCCGGCGGTCGGCGACGCCCCGCGGACGGAGGCGGCAAGCCGGCGAGAGGCGCGCCTTCCCCGCGGCCGCCTGCGCGCCACGTGTCGCGGTCTCTGCGGCGACTGGAGGTGCGCTGAGAAGGGAGTGGGGCAAACCGTTCTACGTTGGCGTCTTTTCGATCCTTTTTATTACAATCGAGATTAGAATCTACGCGTTTGGAGACAAAATATACACGAAGTAACCCTGAGAAAGAGAAGCGATTAGAAAAGCTTCTACTTCTTCCAGCCGCCATAAAAGATAAGCAAATGGAATTATTAGGAAGGCTGTCTTGACGGGTGGCTGTGTGGTGGCCACAGGCGGGGAGGAAGGCGGCATCTGCGAGCAACAAATCTCTCTGCTTGCTCTGGCTCGCATTCCGATAAGGAAGCCCGGGTCCAGCTCGCTCTGGAGGCGTGGTTTTCCCAGGCTTTTAAAACAGCAGCTGCTATTTACCTTCCCCTCTAATGTAAACCACCGCAGCCGACGCCGCCGCCACCGCTGCTGCCTCAGCCACGCACCCCACCCCCTCCTCACCTCTCCCCTCCTCTCGGGCTCCCCCCTCCCCACCTCACCTCACCTCCCTCCCCTCGTCTACGGCCCGGCAGCCAAATCTCCACGCACCGTGCTCGTAAAAACAGCTTGGCACGTGCTCCAAATGCACGACTCCACGCGCGATTAAATGACAAACATCTGTACAGGCTCGCACACACAGTGCACAACTTGATTTGATTCCAGTCTACTAGTAGGAATAAAGACGCACTTGTTGTGCAGACCTGCTGATTTCACTTTATCTCACGTGTTTGCAAGTTGAATTCTGCACTTAAAGAAGCGTTCTTTTCATTTTGGGAGGTCCTTGTTTGTTTAGCAGCACATCCTCCTGTTTTGTCATGTTCTCATGGGGGGCAAAAAAAAACTTGACAGACAACACCACTATAGACAGTCACTGACTGCTGTTTAAATTATTTTGTTGATTGCATTTGATTGTATTTAATGTATTTTATGGTAACATGTGATGTGATAGATAGATAGATAGATAGATAGATAGATAGATAGATAGATAGATAGATAGATAGATAGATAGATAGATAGATAGATAGATAGATAGATAGATAGATAGATAGATAGATAGATAGATAGATAGATAGATAGTTAGATAGATAGATAGATAGATAGATAGATAGATAGATAGATAGATAGATAGATAGATAGATAGATAGATAGATAGATAGATAGATAGATAGATAGATAGATAGATAGGTAGATAGACGGATAGATGGATGGATAGATGGATAGATAGATGTAATCATTTGCGTTTAGTTGAATTAGACAGAAGACAACTTTTCAATGTTTTGACAATCAAACTAGATAAATATGTTGCCCTTTCAAGTTGTGGTTGTGTTGCGTTTGCCAAAGTTGGACAAATGACTACTTTTCAATGTTTGAAATAAAGTAGCCTGAAAACTATTTAAAATCCTTCAATTAAAAATTAAGTAAACATTAAGTTTAGTGGAACGTGCCGGCGTGTTTTCTCATGTCAAGGCCAAGTGAGACGCAGCGTGGGTGCCTTCATATCGTGTACGTGTGCCGTAATTGTTTATGTTTGCGCTCCGGGAGCGAAAGGGTGTCTCGCCGCTCGCGCCTGCTCCCGTGCGGGTGCCCGCCGTGTGATGATTGAAGACTGGAAGGCAGTTTCCCGGCTGCGCCCTCAGCCCGGGCGGCGCGCCATTGGCCGCCAGCTGCGAGCCGCCACGCAACCAATGGGAGGGCGCCGACCACGAGCCGTCCTCCCCCGGGCCGCGTGCGCCTCGTCCTGATTGGTGGGAAGTTAGTGTGGGAAAGAAAGTTTGGGAAGTTTCACACGAGCCGTTCGCGTGCGGGGCAAGATATAAATACACGCCACACGCAGACGCGCCGACACACGCAGACACACACTCGCAGCGGCACGTCGCCCTTGGATTCTAACTTGGTGCACTGACGCGGGACTTTTTTTTTTGGGATCACTTCTTTGCATCGGTGGACCATATTTTGCAGCGTTTTGAGGGATAATTGATTTTGCCGTGAAGATGCCTGCCGACATGATGGAAAAATCGTCCTCTTCTCCGGTTGCTGCCACCCCGGCAAGCATGAACTCGACCCCCGATAAACCTAAAACAGCCTCCGAACACAGAAAGGTGAGTTTATTGACATGATCCACTTCCTTATTTAGACTCTTAAGTACGCCTTTTACGCACACTTTGATGTTTATTAACACATTGCTCGTCATTTCCTAAAGTCTTCCAAGCCAATTATGGAAAAGCGGAGAAGAGCTCGAATCAACGAGAGTTTGGGCCAGCTTAAAACGCTCATCTTGGATGCTCTCAAGAAAGATGTAAGTACTCTCACGCTCGTGAAGTGGAGTTGGGAAGAAATCCCAAAATCGGACCAAAACGTGGAGATGATCGCTTGGATCCTAACTGTGTGTTCGTGTGCCTTTCTCAGAGCTCCAGACACTCCAAGCTGGAAAAAGCAGACATCCTAGAGATGACAGTGAAACATCTCCGGAACCTCCAGCGAGCTCAAATGACCGGTGAGTTTCGCTTCGACTCTTTAATCTCACATGAAAAGAAAAAAGGTGTCGGAGCACAAAGTAATTGCCCTCATCTTTTTGTGCAGCTGCTCTCAACACCGACCCCACCGTGTTGGGCAAGTATCGCGCCGGTTTCAGCGAGTGCATGAACGAGGTGACTCGCTTTCTGTCCACCTGCGAGGGTGTCAACACGGAGGTCCGAACGCGGCTCCTCGGCCACCTCGCCAGCTGCATGACGCAGATCAACGCCATGAACTACCCCAGCCAGCACCAGATCCCCCCCGCGGCAGGGCCAACGCACCCGTCGTTCGGCCAGCCCATGGTGCAGATCCCCGGGTCCTCCCCACAGGTGCTGCCCATGAGCGGCGTTCCGTGTAAGGGAGCTCCCTCTCCGGGCACTTTACCCAACTCGGACGCCACCAAAGTGTACGGCGGCTTCCAGATTGTGCCTGCCACGGACGGACAGTTTGCCTTCCTCATACCCAACGCGGCGTTCGCCCCCAGCGGTCCCGTCATTCCCGTGTACGCCAACAGCCCCGGGACGCCGGTGCCAGTGCCGGCTGCCGTCTCCCCCGGAGCCCCGTCGGGAAACACAGACTCGGTGTGGCGGCCCTGGTGAACACAACCAAGGGGCGTAAAGACTCTCAAATGACACTTTCTAGTTCTTCTCTTTTTTGCTCCATGTTAGATTTTTTTTATTATCAAATGGAAAAAGAGTATGCACTATATTTGTACAGCTAACAAAGCCAGTAAAGTTCATATTGAAATGAGATTTGTATTGTGGAAGTCCGTTCACTGCATTTTGAAAAAGATATATATACAGTTGTTTTTCCTACTTTTTTGAAGCCAAAGATGTTTCATGCGCTTATGCCGTTCTTCGTTTTGGAAGACAAATAAATTTGTTACTTCATGAACACCCTTGTTTGTTTTTGAGCTTGATTTTTTTTTTACAACTTTAACAACAGTATTATTATTCATTAGAGACGGACACGCTTGTTTTGGTCAAGTGCTTGCGAAAAGCTAAACATGCACTACGAAATGTACATGTTTAATTCATCGATGATGTGAAAATCTTCACGAGTTGGCATTTTACTTTCGAAACAAACGGATGCTGACACAAATACGGTATTTGTATATTGCAGCAAAAGTAGTGAATCATCCAAGTAAAAGTGTTTGAAATCTTAAAAGATCAGAGAGCACAATAGTCTGACTTTTGACTGGGCTACTTTGAAATGTGAGGTGTTTTTCCAGTGGTCACGTACGACATCTAGCAGCGTAAAGGCGCATTGCATCCTGGTTCTTGTGTGGTAGATCAATGTCCTCCGTAGTATCTGCCTGTGAAGATGTGTTCTCTCGATTAAGGAGTGCTCAATTCGGACAATATACTTCCATTAATGTCATATTTGTATAATTTTATTGTAGATGGTATTCTGCCCCCCCTGCCCCACGTTCTAAAAACATTCACACATTGAACAATCCAAATTGTCCATAGGTGTGAATGTGAGAGATGGATGGAATTTAAGTAGCTAAAGCACACTTAATGTAAATGCTCAAATCTTGGCAAGTGTCTTGATATGACAACATTTAACTGTCATGGCCAGATGACGTTATTATTTTCATTTTATGTTGATTTATTAGTCAACTATGTAATTGAGGCTAGGGGATATTTTTGGAAATGTTTCCACAATAAAAGGGGTAAATGGGTTGCACAGTCTAGTGGTTAGCATGTCTTCTGCACAGTTCTGAGGCTCAGGGTCGGATCTTGGCACTTGCCTTTCTGTGTGGAGTTTTCAAGTTTCTCCATGTGCTCTGACTTCCGCACACAGTCCAAAAACACGCACACAACTGAAGACGCTGTCCATAGGTGTGCATGCGAGTGTGAATGGCTGTTTGTCTAAATGTGCTTGTTTGGCTGGTGACCAGTCCACGGTGTGTCCCGCCTATATTCACCCAGACTCAACTTGCTTCAGCTCATCTGCAATCTTAATAAAGTCATTTTCATTTGTTAGGCATGCTTAATATTAATGCTGACATTTCGGCCCTTGCGTTGATATGAAAACATTTTGCTGTCTTGGTCGAATGACATCATTATTTTCATTTCATGTTGATGGAGATATATTAGCTAATAGTATAATTGAGGCTATGAATATATGTGGAAATTTTTCACAGTAAAAGAGAAAAAGCTCATCGTAAGCCAAGACTTCAAATCTGTCTCCACTGGATAGACTGTATGGAGAAAAGTACTTTTAATCTACTTGTCTGTCACGAGTTGGACGAGACTCATTATTTTCAATCTTTTTGGGAAAAGTTTAGCGAAGGTCCCTTATTTTCTGTTCCAATAAGTACTCAAAGCGAAGTCCACAAAGGCATACTTGGATGAGTGGCGTGGAAGTGTCCCTGTACTTTTGTCTGCAGTGTGTGTGAGTGTGTGTGGCATTGAGGTGACAAAAAAAAAAAAGCGGTGACTAGCTGTAGAAATGCTGACCTTGGTGCTGAATGCCAAATTGTACCACTTTGGGGACGTTCCACTGTAATCCACACAAATGCGAAGGCAGACAGAAGCATTATATTACTCTGGATATCCTATTAGAGAGGCATTCTTCAGCCTTCATGTGGCTAACAGCATCCTGACATAGTGCGCCGCCTATTTAATCAGAGCTGTGGCTGCCGTGTGATGCCAGGGAGGTTTCATGTTTAACATCCAGCCATGTGGTAGCTCTCTGCTTTGCCCAGGTGTGTGTGCCCCCTCCAGCTATCCCGGTGTGGCCCGTCTTCTTTGAAGCCCGTTTGTGTGTGTGCGCGTGTGTGTGTGCAGGTGTTTGCAATTATCAACGCGCTAAGAGGCACAAAGTGCGGATAAGTGCCATCATTTTGAATTTCCATCACACCTTTATGCGGGGGGCCATGCATCGCTGTTTGATTGTAGCCATGTGTATGCGCCGGTGTCTTGTGCTGCGTTTGAGGACGTGCCTGGCCAAAGGGCACAGCGAGGAAGGCAGTGGGGAGTTGACTCCCCAGGAGGAGGGGGGTTCAAGGAAAGGCCTACCACACAGGATAGCAATGGGCCTCCTGTGAGCGCGAGCGTCTCCGCGCAAGCAGTGACTCGCGCGCACACACATTCAACCCCGTTCCCACAGCGGCCCAGCTGCGCTCGAACGCAGCGTCGGGCTTCCTGCCCCACGAGCCCCGGGGCCACAGCTGGACACAAGACGTCTGGGAGGCACGTGGTGTGACCCGGACAACACCCAGCTGCTGAACGCCCTCCCACCCGCCTCCCTCAACATCTTCATGATTCCTTGCCGTCCGCAGAACAGCTTTACGAGCCTCTCCAATTACCCGGCGCAGTGGCCGAGCTGCCGCACTGACCGCACACATGTCACAACACGACCGGGGGGTTAGCCGCCATGCGTGTCCATTAAGTTTTCCCACACTCCGCGTGCGTGCAGGGAGCAAAGCGAGCTGGGGGGGGGGGGGGGGGCGGGGACGGACTCCTCTGCTTCCTCTTTGGCTGCTAAGTGCTACCATATGGTCCTCTCTCTCTCGCTAACTTATGGTTAGGCTGCCTCTCTCGCTCCCTCTCTCTATTGGCCCGTCACTGGGGCTGTCTTTGATTGCGGCCCAGACAAGCGAGAGCTTTATGATTTAAGCCCTGGGCTTGCTGTACCAAGCCCTGGACTCATTTCGAAGACAACCCCTCCCTCCCTCCCCCACTTTCTGCCTCCTCCTGCAGTTGCAGAGGAAGGCTGTTTTCTGGCAGGAAATGAATAGCTCCCAGATGAGCGCAGGAACCTGAGAGGTCGTGAGAAAGAGGCGAACCCCCTCCCCCCTCCGCAAGGCCCGGCCTGCTGCCAGCCGCCAGGGGAATGTGGGAGAGCGCCTCTCTGACACACGCATCAACCCCTCTGCCGTCCACCGCACCGCCTGACTGACTGGCTGCTTCCGCGCCGGGCCTCGCGCCCACAATACACTCCAAGACAGGGCGAGCGCCACCGAGGCCGGCAGCGCGGCTCGTCGGACAGCCAGCCGCCACGGAAAAGTGGGTGGGAGCGGGGAGACGGAGCTGCGTGGGTGGAGGTGGATCATCGTGTTTGAATCCCGCCCCGTGTCTGAAATGCCGCGGAAAGTTAGGAGTGTGTGAGTCGGGTTTACGTTAGCCTCATGCGTGACCCCCGCATGCACACTTACACGGTCACTCACAAGCCTTCCTCCCGCTCTCCCAAAGGCAAACACTCAGTCCCTGGCGCAGGTGTTCCTTCTCAGGAGCAAAGGGTTTTCCCCTTCACCTCCCCGTGTGCTACACTAACATTTATTCCTCGCGATGTTGACACTGTTATGCTTGGATGTGCTATGATGTTTAGCTGCAGCTGCACGGGACTACTTGAGGGTCTTTTTGTGCGTGTGTGTGTGTGTTTGAATCAGCTTACCTCAGCTTTAGCTTGACACGTGAAAGTAAAGTAATTACACAGTCAGTGACATTTTATTTTGCGGCCTTGCGACCACATTTAGGGTGGTGGTTCTGAAAACAATTAGTTTTAATAATAACCCATGGCAGCAGCATAGTGGACTAGTGTTGGGGGTAATGCACATTACAGTAATATACAGTAGATTCATGCATTAATGAAGTACTTTGTAATATAATGAGTGAATCACATTTTTTAGATATTATTACAGTTACCGAGTCCAGTAAAGAATTTTAAAATTGGGGCCACTAGTCAAACGAGAAAAGAATTTACTTTGTCGATTGCTCACTGAACTACTTACCACAAATATTGTATCCTACTGGTCAAAGACAATATGGCATCATAGCTGAATATGTATTTTAAAGAAGTTCTCTTTAGAATGTCTTTATTACTTCCATACTTAAATAAGAGTGTGATGGGCTTGTTTATTTAAGTTAGTTCATTCGATTCACCTCGACACATTTGTCTATGTAGTAAAGATAATTACAACTATTTGAAATTTAAATTGTGTTTTGTTAATTTTTTCAATGGAAAAAAAGTTGTACTCATGTCGGATCTCTCTTTATCAATAGATATTTTTGATTTTATTACACATTCCCTGTCGATCAATGGATCCATCCATCTATCTATCCATCCATCCATCCATCCATCCATCCATCCATCGTTTGGTGCATAAGCACAAACAACAGTCAAGGCCCTTCTCCCCACTTAAAGGCAGAGGGAGGCAAGCCTCTCA
Organism: Filicampus tigris; assembly: GCF_054856515.1. NCBI lineage: Eukaryota > Metazoa > Chordata > Actinopteri > Syngnathiformes > Syngnathidae > Filicampus > Filicampus tigris. The sequence continues at coordinate 9,987,752 of NC_141228.1, read as the reverse complement.
TCCACAAGAGTGAACCCCAACAGGCTTCGAGTCGGGGACAATTACACTCTAAAAACAGTTGGGTTAAAAATAACGCTATTTTGGGTAAAGAATGGAACGATCCACTAATTGGGTCAACTTGACCCACTTTCTTGCATTGTTTTGTACAAAACCAATTTTAGGGGTTGTTTTGTACAAAACTACCCATTCTTTGCTTTTTTGTCTGCATAAACAACCCATAAAGTTGGGTCAAATTGACCCAAGTAGTGGATTGGTCCACTTTTGACACAAAATGTGTTATTTTTATGCCTACACCTGTTAGAGTATGGGTAGAGGCTATCCCGACTACGTCTAGTCGAAACCTCTCGACCTCGCACTCCAGCTCAGACCCCTTCCCTGCCGGAAAGGTGACGTTTCACTAGAGCCAGCTTTTGTCGCCGGGGATCAGGCCGCCAAGGTGCCTGTCTTCTGCTGCCACCCGGATCACATTTCACCCGACCACTATGGCCTATCTCACAGTTGGTGAGCCCATGAGAAGGATGACCCACGTTGCCCTTTGGGCCTGAGTCCAGCCACCAGACATTCTCCTTTGAGCCCTACCTCAAGGCCTGGCTCTAGGGGGCGGTCCTTGGTACCCCAGATTACTCATCATAATGGGTGTGTGAGCCATTCTTTGTCTGGTCACTCACCTAATTTAATTAATTGGTTAATCCCAAAGGTTTGTGAAGTATTTGGATATAGGATTCCCAAGTTGTCCCGCAGCTACGTCATCCAGTTATGCCTTTATGAGCCGTGCTATATCCACTAAGGCGCAGCCATTACTGGAACAAAAAAGGCCTTTTCCCAACTGTTCCCACAAATGCGTCCAAAATTATACAGCCCAGTGGATTGATCATGATTTACTGATTAAGAGGTTTTCCCTTACATGTATAATGCCTTTGCATCCACACAAAAAAAGTTCATGATGCTAACAATACTCTTTCCGTCTTCTCTTAGCAGCGGTTCGAATGACTCATTGCCCATATGCGTCTTTTTCCCAGTATTCCCAGTCTCACACAGACACACACACGCACACACACACCCCTCCACACACACACACGTTTCCTTTGTCTCACACGCTCTCATGCACGCACGCACACACAAGCGCACTGTTTGTGTGACGCTCCTATGGTAACCTGTCGAGCCAGTAAACAGGGCAAGCTGTCTATACTCCAATCCCACAAGTCGGCTTGCCCATTTTCTTTGGCTCACCCTGCAAGGCGACAAAAAGCCCAGCAGAGGCTCCCACCACCAGCAGCCCATTCAAATGTCAGCCACCTCGTTTGAAGTCGCACACTGCTATGTAAATCCACTGTTTTTCTCACCAGCACAGCCCCTTTACGCACACGCACTTAGGCGGAGGTGGTCTGTGACGTCCACGGATTGTGTCTTTATAGTCAGCAGCCTTTGCAAGTAGTCTGTATAGCGTATCCCCCCCCACCCCCCGTCCCCCAGGTTAGCGGTACGTAGACATGTTAATGCGGGCATGGTAACTTCAGCAGATCAGGATGTGGCAACCATACCAAGCTGTCATTTACCAAGTTGGCACAACCCCCAACTTTGAGCGGTGACAGTGATGACCCCATCACACTGCGCCTTTGTGTGACCTGTCCTCCAGTTACTCTAAAACTCGGGGCCAATTGAGTGGGTGGGATCCCTTTATACCTCCCTTCCTAAACCTTCACAATAAACAAACAAACCAAGCAAATAAGTTCTCACCATACCAACATCCAAACTCTCGGGCTGGTTATATTGTACAAAGCGTTCGCTTGTGAAACACGCTCTCTTTCATCTTTTTTAAGGTTTCTTTTCCCCAATTTGGCATCAAATCAAAGAAAACGATCAAAATTGAGCATATGTGGAGACCTTATAACATTAAAGTTTTAAAGCTTGCCATATTTGGATGCAATAGTGGGGTTAATATATTAGAGCTGCACCTTTTCATACAGTCATTATGCCACTAGTCAAAGGTATTCAAACTATTGCATTACAACTGTATAAAATATATAAAACAGATCCACCTGTGATTGACTGGAAAGTACCCAGCCTCATACCCAAAGTCAACTAGGATAGGCTCCAGCTCCCCCGTCACCCGAATGCGGACAAGTGGTCCAGAAAATGGATGGATGGACATTTACCTCACTTCAGGATAAAAAAAAATAACAATCTGGCCACATGAGGAAACATTTTCAGGCTGACAGTCACATCCCAAAGAAAACAACAGTGCACCAATATAGCCAAACACTCACATTTATGGAAAATGTATAATTAATAAATCAAACTGAGGTAAAAAGCAACTCATTACAAGGACAATGAATAGTAAATCTAATAAGGTCCTCAGTTTGACGCGCAATGAACTAGTTTGCTCGGGGCGTAGGATACAGAGTAATGCGGCACAAGAAAGCACGTTCAGTTACTGCCATTCTAACTGTTTGTCATTTGGCTATTCAAGATGTATGTTCCACTGGGGTTTTTTTTCGCGGACATCACCACTGCATTTGCGTAGCTAGTGATTCTTGCGTTGTGACTTAAGTATAAAGTTGTTACGTCGCAGCTGCGGATCGTTTAACCAAGCAGATTTGTATTTTAATGAAACTTGATGTACTTGTTGATCATGATGGCACAACGCTAAATCTCAAGTTTTAGGTCAATCGGAGCAGGGGTTTGGAATCTAAGACCTGCTGAATTTGGATAGTTTGAGCAAAAAGGGGCGTGGCCGCCTTATAGCTCAGAAAATACTGGTTCAATCTTCACAAAATTGCTATTTTACTCCTATGAGTGAAAACCATGACCAACTCCACAAAATGGAAAAAATTTGTGCTGATCGCTTTTTTTTTTTTTTTTTTTTTACAGGTTGCATCATCTCCACCATCTAACATATAGAACTTTTGAATTTTGAGGTTCTGTTGTATCTCCCGTGCGTGAGTGTGCTGCATGTGGACCCATGCACGAGTTTGTTAGGTCCGCCGAGGTCACGTGCTCTCCTGGCTGGCTTGACAGTAATGTTTTAAGTGTGTTTGGTGTTTGTTTGCACATACACGCAGGGCTGAGATCAATTACCATGGCCTAGGGCAGCAACACACTCAACTTACCGCGTTTGGCTGTATGATCTATGAAGCCTGCTCTCGCGTGGCCGCTTTTATTTTACTCCAGGGGCCCCTTTGAGATGAAGGAATGGGGAAAGCAGATTTTTTTGGGACTCTTGAATACATCAGAAGGTCTGATGTTCGGTATTCTTCTTTTGGAAATGAGCTGGAGGGTAGCCAGCGATGTCAGTAAATCAGATACTGACTTGTAAAATCACCCTAGTGGTGTTTAAGGTGTAACGTGGACCAAACACTCGCATGCACACATGCACCCACAGGATGCTGAGGGAAGTTTCTTCATAAACCTGATGGGTTTATTGATTCAAATTAAGAACAGATTTTCAGGCCATGAACAGCACACAATCAATTATTTTGTGCAGCGGCGCAAGAAATACTGGTACTTCATAATATGGTTGATTTTTCAAGTATTTGTACTTTACTTGAGTATTTATGTTTTTGATGACTTTTTTTTAATTGACATTTGCTGCCTACAACTGAAAATAGATTTATGTACTTTCTACTCCTTCCGTGGTCAAAATAAGCTCGTTACTTTTTTCATCCTCTACAAATGTTGAAATAATGTAAAAAAAAAAAAAAGTCACATTTAGAGCCAGGTAAAGTCAACCACGGTTGAGATCTTAATTGATTGAGATCGTAGTAATGTGGGCAGGTGCTTCAATAATAAGTAGCGAATCTCTGTCGCAGCAATGACAAAATCTGCTCTCATTTTTGTAAGCCTTTGTTTTTTATATCACCGATTGCAAAAAAAAAAAACACAAACCACACAGATGTCAAACGTAAGCCATGTCACAGACTCATTTTGATCTACGTTATGCATAAATAAGTGGTTGGAAAATTGGGTTTTAATGGCTCGGCACATTTAAGTACATTTTAGAGTGTCCTTGTTTATGTTTACTTGAGTACAGAGGTTGAATCAGTACTTGTAATTTTACCAGACTTTTTTTTAGCAATATGTTATATTGTAACTTTTCTATATACAGTATATTCTTTTTAATAATCCAAGACAGATTTTACTTTGAATTTGTTGAAATTGTTCATTGAATAAATAAATAAATAAAAACTCAGATAAAGAAAGCAAATGTAATACAACTCACATAACACAAGTCACTATAGACGTCATGTCAGCCAGCAACAAACATAAACCTAGCATGTGTTTTGTTTTTTCCTTTGACTATTGTTTAGCAACGTTACTCATTATATTTAGTTAACTGCTAGCTGTTGTTTGCGTCCCACTCCCATCATTTTTCTCAATGAGAACTCCATTTTTGAAAGATGTCTAAATAGTCAAACTTTGAGGTGCCGTTTTCTCCAGTTGTCAGTTTCATCCCAAAATGCTGCCGTTCGTGCGCATCTTTTGTTTTATTTTTTGCTTTACTTTGGACGCCGTGTGGTTCACAGCAGACATTTGTTGCATCACTCGAGGGTTCAGGGACTCAAAATGGAATTACGCCACCGCCCTCGGGTCCATCCACGCAAACGCAGCCTAAAATGTGGCGTGGACCTGCGCTTAATCCTCTTTTAGGTGTTAGCGCCACAGTGGAGCTGGTCGTCGAGATACGACCACTCCGTACAAAAAAAAGCAAGCTGCTGGTGCTCAGATTGTGTGAGGCTATACAATGTAGTCAGTCCATGTCGTTTAGCATTCAGAAAAAGCTCAAGTGTGGCTTTATGCTATCCCGTTTCTGTTATATGCCTCCCACCTCATGACTCTCTGTTGCCTCACCTTTGTGGTCTTTGTTCCCAAACACTCCCACAAAACCCTCTTTTTACAGTTTGCGTCAGAAATGTGTGTTTGTGCGTTTTGTGGTGCAAGCCTATAGGCTAGTGTCTTTTTGTCTGGGATATAGGTCCAATGAAATTAGCTCCAAGGTTTTGGAAAGCCACCAAGAGTGGGTAGAAGAAGCAGAAGAACAATTCTTTGCTGTGTGGTCAGTTCTTTCTATTCTTTTCACGTTCCTGTCCTAAAGGGGAAGTCAACCCAAACATTTTTTTTCAAGAATATGTTCCATGGAAGCCCACTAGTTGAAACAAGGCATTCTGATTAGAAAAAAACAGAAAATGTGACCCTATTTCCGCCATAATTACACTTTTTTGTCTCATATCTATGAGCGGGAAGTGTTATTCACATTTCACATCACACATTTTTACTGGTTAATGAGAGACAAGGGTGTGTTCAGACTTGGGTACAAATTCAGTTGTACATTGTTGCCGTAGGATCGGAACTTCATTGTAAAGTGAGGACCCTCATGTAATACTGTATGCATGCCCTATATTTGGCAATGGCACTTGTTAAAAAGAAACATATGCACACCAACTGCTTATCCTCAAGCACTAAACCGCATGTTGAATACCAGACATTGTGGTTTTTGTCATTTGTGAATGAGGACTTTGCTAATTTATGTGACTCCACTGGATGCAATCGTGGTATACAGTGAACCCCCTTTTACTTTGGATGAAAATCTGGGATATAGAGACCATGTAAAAAACTATTTTATACATACATATATATGTTTATACATATATAAAATCGTTTTTTACAAATCCACGTTTTAGCTAGGGTGTGAACAGTGAACTGCAATTTAGTGGAGGAACATTCTTAATGTTCATAGCGCTGTTTTGACTGTGATGCACACATGCATGCATTTACAGACTACCACGTTAAATGCTTAAATGAAGACTATAACATTTTTGTTTTCAAAAATGTAAATGAAATGGTGCTCTTTCCAACCGTTTTCAGTCAAGGCAATCTTGTATAAATGGCCGCAAACTTGTGTGTCATTCAGTCGGAGTGATTGTGATGAGCGTGTGGCATCCTTTCTTCCACACTAGCGGTTGCTGAGCGGTGTCGCTCGGCCCCCGAAGCCGTGCCTGTGCCTGACCCTCCACACACGATGTCAGAGTAATTGACAGTGACTGGAAATATGCGGCATCATTGAGCGGCGACCTGTGTGACTAACAGGGTTAGGGCCTCCCTCTTTGAGAGTGACCCCTCCTCTGAAGCCATCAGTGATATTCAATTTGTGTTAAAGCTCCCTTTGAGGAGCCCCCAGGGGCCCGATTTGATTAACATATTTTATGGAGAGCCCCCGGACGCCGGCAGTGTTTCGCTGCCTGTATTAATGATAGTCAGAAATCATTACGGCTGCCTACGTGGTGACGGTGACAGCCTGGCAGAGGCGTATGAACGCCTCTGTCGGGAGACCCGAGCGGGCAAAGCTGAGGTTGATCCCGATTTCGCTTGCGCGCGACCACTCGGCTTTAATGACGGCTCGACCGTGCCCGCTTGAAGCTAATCAAAAGTGATTCATGTCGGCGAGTCACAATGCTGCAGAGAATCGAATTTGTTTCATCTACGCTTCTCTCCATCGCTTATCAGTGGAATGAGCCCACAAATGGAGGCGAGACAATAGGCGCCGTTTGTAAGGGCACTTTTCCCACAGTTCTGTCTGTCACCAAAATGGACACACACTGACATAAGGACAAAGCGTCAGACAGACGCACACTCAACCTCGACTTCCGAGAGCTCCTACTGTAAGGGGCATTCCTGTTTTCTTCACGCCTCCATCATTGTCTGCTGCTACCGTGCCACTAACAAAAGACGCGTCCTCGCTCTCTCGTTGCCTCAGCGCCACAGAGCAGTAAAATGTAACCATGTTGCCCCATAAAGGAGAAAACTTTTTATAGCCGGTTGGTGGGATCTATATGTGTGTGGAGTCTCTTTCATTGTCTCTTGTTAAAATCACAAACTTTTTCACTCCCCGCTTCCGTCGGCCAGATCATTTCAATGCAGGGAGCCTCGTGAATCTTTGCTTTTGTTTCCAGAAAAATACTCACCCGGTAATATTCAGATGCAGCGGGACATCCTGCAACTGTAAGAACTCCATGACCACACTTTAAAAACAGTTGGGTGAAAAAATAACACAATTATCGGTCAAAAATGGACCGATCTACAAATTGGGTCAATTTGACCAACCTTCTTGCGTTGTTTTGTACAAAACAGACCAAAATTTGGGGTTGTTTTGTACAAAACTACCCAAAGTTGGGTCAAATTGACCCAAGTAGGGGGTCGGTCCTTTTTTGACCCACAATTGTGTTATTTTTAACCCAACTGTTATTTGAGGGACTATAACTCTTTAATTACTCTCACATTAAACCAGACACACGTGGCCCTGTGAAACAAGAATGTATCGGCTCACACAGTATACGGGGCCGCAAGGGTAAAATTAGAAAAGGTAAGGTTTGGCCCCCGGCCCGTAACGGTTTGAAAGACAGCCGTGACAAAAGCGAGCACAAGGAGAAAACGAGAACAGGTGGTCATTGCGACGATCCTGCATTGCTTCACTCCCACTCCCAGACGTGAAATCAGACAGAGGGTTTTAGATTTCACTGATAAAGACCACAGGTTTGTTTGCTCTGTTTATCTGCAAGATGTGTGAAAAGATGCCCAACCGCCAACTCCTCCGCAAGTTTGACTCCAGCCCAGCAAATAAAACATGCAGGAATTATTCGTCTGGGAAGACCAAACTAGTGAGAGACGTGTTTTTTTGTTCTTGGTTTCGATCTATTTAATGACAGTCTGCCTTTTACCTGAAGTCAGCAAAGATAAGCTCCAGTTCCTTGTGACCCTGAACAGTAGAAGCAATGTAGAGAAGGAATGAATGGATGGCTATATGAAGACAGTAAATTGTTAAAAATAAAACAAAAGATGTACCGAGGAGCATGCATTTTGGAGTACATGCCCACTGTTATCTTTTCCTGTTCGTCTGATCGGTCACGCAGGATGTTGGGTCTGTTTGTCTTTTTATGCTGGAACAGTTTTGCAATTGAAACAGGGGAGTTTGATGTACCGCTACTTCTTCTGTGGTTATTTGCATTGCGATGGCTATTCATTGGGCATCACCTGTCTGGAACTGGTGGCCATTTTCATAAACATCCCTTGCCATCCATCCCCAAATGTTCTCTATGGGATTTAAATCAGGGTAACATACAGGATGGTCCAAAAGAGGGATGTTATTCTCCCTGAAGAAGTCCTTTGTCAAGCGAGCATTGTGAAGCGCAGCATTGTCCTGTTGAAAAACTGCTGTTACACAGACGAGGGTCCTCAGTCTAGAGGGATGCCCGCTGCAATGTGACCAGCTCCCGTTTGACGACCCTGCGCCACCTGAAGGTTCCGATGTTCCACAGAATGGAAAAGCACCCCATATCATGATGGTCCTATGTGCCTAGTAGAAAACATCTCAGGTGGGATCTCCTTGTCATGCTAGTAACGTTGGAAGCCTTATGCACCGTTGAGGTTACATTTTGTTCTCATCAGAGAACAAAACTTTTTTCCACCTTTCAATATGCCATGTTTGATGCTCCCTAGCAAAGTCTAAAAAATACAGTTGGTCCTATTCTGCTGTTGTAATAGCTTCCACACTTCTGGGACTTTAATAGTCTCTCAGCCCGAATATTTTTGGTGGGGTTGACGTCAGGTCTCTCAGGTTCTTCCACACCAGGGGTGTCAAACTCATCTTTGTCGTGGGTCACATCGTAATGATGTGACTGTAACCAATATAACTGAATAATCACCTCATATTACTACATATTGTACAAATTGATGGACAACCACAGAGTAGTTTTGAAATCAGAAACCGTAAAAAAAAAAAAAAGCTCAACTATTACCATTATTCTATTTTAAAAGGGAGACTGTAAAAAAAATAAACGTGAAAATAGACGAATATTCGTAATTTCTATGTGTTAGCAAGAAACATGAAGCAGCCATGCACAACATGAATTGCCTTCGCGGGCCACATAATATGACATGGCGGGCCAACTCTGGCCCCCGGGCTTTGAGTTTGACACCAACCTCATGTGGACATACCTTTAGGGCCCTTACATTGTGCAATCTGGTGCAGGCTTGCTAGTAGAGCAAATTATCTTTTTCAAAACTTGGAGTCATGGTTGCATTTTAAGTCCTCCTGTGCGATATGCATCCCTCATCCCTTCATCTTAATCAAGCATAATATACTTTTTGAAAATGATGTGAAAATGCGAAAAGCAGTTTGTTGATTTGGGGTTTTTCTTGACCCGTGTTTTTGGAAATTGGTTTAGTTCTTCCTGCGTAATCACGGTGACACACGCCAACTTTGTTAATGAAGTTTACTGGAATTGTTGCTTCAGTGCGTCACTTTGGGCTGCAGACAGAAACAACAGTGAGACAATGAACAATGGTAGGCTGCAAAGAGAAAGTGATGTAGATGACTTCTGTAGTAGTCTTCTGGGGTCGGACGGTGTTAAACCGAGTATGCACGTATGTCATATACTTCTCTGTTTTAATATGAGTTTGTTTGTGTGGGGGAGGGCCGGTTGGGTATCGGCATGATGTAACTGTAGGAGCATGATGACAGACGAGTCAAAGGGGGATAAGGCTAACAGCAGGAATTCAGGTGTTTGATGATGCTGCTGATGTGGGTAGTACGTATGATTGACGGTTACTAAGCTGTTTACGTGTGTGTGTGTACACCCGTGTGAGTGTGTTGTTAGGGTTCTACTTGGGCGAGCTTGATGAATGTCCATGTGGTGGTAAAAGGAGACCCTTTCATCACGTGCAGCCCCCATCCAGTTTATTTCCCCGGCTCATTTCCTTCATTATTTGCAGGAAGCATTCTTTAGAAGAAAGTGGACACACACTTTCCAGTTAATTTAAAATTCACCTCTACCTCATCAGCCCCCACCACCAAACACCCGCTCCTGTCTCCCTGCTTTTGCAATACAGCTGTCAGTGGCATTTCACTGACACACACCGAGACCCCCGGCAGCAGGCAGGTCCTGTTGCTTTAAAGGGCAGCGTCTAATTAGTCATAATGACTTCCATTTTGTCCTGGCCTTGCGTCACTTCTTTGATGCCAAGCGCTTGGGGGGAATAACAAAGTTTTCCCCGTGGATTTCTTTGAAGGGATGGTGGGCGGGATAATGGAATGATAGTATTTTAGTTTGTTTCCATGAGTGGTAAGGGCACTATCCTTGTATTCCTGACAAAAGCACAGGAAATTGAAAGTTATTCACTGTCACTTTTTTTCTGTCAACTTTTTCCTGGAAAGCTTCAATGTAAAACTATGAGCTGCTGTAAAACATGTAACCCACCTTTAGTTATGTCGTAGACCTACCCGTGATATAAAGAGACCTTTTCAAAGATAGATATTGTTTTAGTTTTACCCTTACCACTCACCTTAAGCACATTTGAACTTATTATAACACGCTTGTTGTTGAAGTTTACCGTAAAACTGATTTAAAACAAAATAAGAATTAAACTCTATGGGTTAGGCTAACCCTGTTTTCGTAGGCAGGAACCTGTGCGCACGGCGGTAAAACGGGCGCATCTTCATTTTGGTGCATTTTGGTTCTAGTGTACTGTGTTTAGTGCCGTGTTGCGCCTCTCTGGGTGTTCCGGCACACGGAGCTGCATCGCCATCAACGCACCTGACAATTTGGTCACAGAAAGTAGATTATACTTGCCGTAAAATTGGGCGCATCTTAATTTTCGCCTCAGTACAATAGTGTGTTTGTGAATTTGGTAGATTGCGCTCGGTGTCACTGGGCGTTCTGGAGACCCAGGCTAGGTTCACACCGCAGGTTTTAAAACTCAATTCGGATTTTTTGAAAAAATGCGTTTTTTTTTTGTGTAAGCGTTCATATTACATTATAAATACGACCTCTGTCTTGTCTAGTGTATGAACACATGCGTCGTCAAAGTGGCCCGCACGTGCAGAAGAAGAGACAACGTCACACCCGACGTGTTTGCAGAAGTAAATGTGGTTCAGCTTGTCGGGGCATTTATAAAGTCAAGTGATTAGGTAGCAGGTAGAAATAAATACAGTATTTGTGGGAAATTTTGAGGTGAGGCTTTAATTTCTCATTTCATGGAAGCATCACTAACGATGACGTGGCTAAATTACTACGATCTCCATAAATGTCCACTTTATGCTTCATGTTTCAAGGTGGATTAAATTAAAGTACAATATAAAGTCTATAGTGATGCTCAAAACAACTTTGCAGATTCAATCCCCTGCTGCCTGCAGTTTCCCTCTGCCTGCGCGGAGCACATTTTGGGCTCCGGATGACGTCAATGTCGGCTATATGTGACCTGGCCGTTCAGACCGCAAATGCATTGGAAAAGATTGGATACGTATCCGATCTAGGACCACATATGAAAGCGACCCAGGTCGAATTAGAAAAAATTGGAATTGAGCCGTTCAGAATGTCCTAAAAAAATCAGATACAGGTTGCATATGGGCAAAAAAATTGTATCTGGGTCGCATTTGCCTGCGGTGTGAACCTAGCCTATTACACACCCTAGTGCATCTGCAAATTTGGTTACAAAAGGTAGACCAGAATTTTAGACTCGGTAAAACAAGGTCTGCAGGTGGTGCAATGCAATTTTGATGTATTTGATCAAGGCTCAGGCAGACAGATTCACGCTCCGTGGACGTGTGTGATGGATGTCATCAGATCTCATTCATAAATTTGACAACAGCGTGGGACAATCACTCTGAATCACTGTAGAAATGTATTCATTGAACGAATTATAAAAATGATCATCTTTCAAATATTTCCACCTTTTCAACTGCCCCTTAATGTCACCCTTGAGCCCCATATGTCCCCTGAGGATTGGGTAGATGGGGTTCATTGGCGGCCTAAAGAGGTAGATCCCTTTTAAACCTGTGAGCACGTACGCACACACACGCCCACACACTCAGGCAACAATCCTTCTACCCCCCCCCCAAGAGGGGATGGTGGAGACGAGGAAAGACGAGGCAAGAGGTAAAAGGTTGGTGAGTTTAAGGGTCCCCCTCCAGCATCCCTAAAATAGGTTTATCTCTGCCAGGGAGGTGTCTTTTTGTGTTGAGGAGGGAGAGGATGCAGGCAGAGAAAGAAAACTAGATGATGGATTCCGGGGAGGGGGGTGGGGGTGATGGGACCACCTGCGTCGCTCCCTTTGCCGGGAGATTATGCGGGCACACAAAGCGGCACAGGGAGGAGGGCAGGGGCGTCGGGAGAGCCCAGCCTTGGGAGTGAGCAGCGTGGAAAGTGGAGGTGATGTGTGTGCCAGGGGTCGGCCACATACTGTAACACCGACCCCCCCCTTCACCTAATCTCTTACCCCCCCTGCTGCATCCACTTGTAACTGCCTCCCCTTCTGCGTCGGTCTTTGCATACACAAAAAGCCAAAGAAAAAGAAATACCCACTTGCAGAGTTTGTTTCTTTACATATTTACTCAGGCGAAGTCTCTCATCTCTCGTGAGGTTTACGTTTTTGCGTGCAGTGATTGAACTCATTTTTTCCCCCCTCGAAATTTCCTGGCGTATATTTTTAGGTCAGACGGAATTGTATGTCTTCCGCACTAATAATGAAATGTTCATGTCTGTGTATCAACGATAATGCATATTTCTTGTAATTTTTTTAAATCTCTTTTTTCACATTTTGTTTTTTTATTTATTTCATATTTTATTTTTCATACTGATTTTGATTATCTGAAGCACATCTCCCAATCTGGAAACATGTATCCGATCATACTTACCCAAAAGGCCTCACATGTTGAAGTCATACGTCTTACACACGGTGTCCCCCAAACACACGACTCACTCTTTAACTGGCCATTAAATATATATTCCATTTTAATTTAGGTTGTTTGTTGAAATAGATAGAAGTGTAATGAGTTAGAGATTGTAACATTAAATTTAGGAAAACTTAATGGCATACAAGTTTTCTTTCAGTAGTCTAAACAAAACATTAGTAATAGTAAAAGTATATGGGGAGGTATTTGTCTCCAAATTATTCACACAAATATATCGGTGAAAAGACAACCGTAAATTGTTTCTCTTGAGCTTGCTTTGCCTTGACACGGAAGACCTTCTTCTTCTGCTGCTACCTCGTCCAAGAAAAAGTAACAGCAGAAGAAGAACATCTTCAGCTATATATCAACAAGCATTTGCACTTATAATCACACCATCACTGATTGGGATCTGAATGTAGGAAAGTCAGGCGAGTGAGCCACTACACACAAGTCACTTTTTTTTTTTTTCTAAGGAAGAATGGAGCTGCATTGTCAGCAAAATGAAGAGTTTCCCACTAGTTTGATGTGTTACTTGATCAGGCATTCAGTCACTTTCCTCATCCATCAGGGTACCCAGTAAAGTTGATGCATGGTGGTTAAACTACCAGGTCCCTCCTTCCCTGCGTTAGGCACAGCTGTGGATCATGATCCCCGGAGTGGACGTTGCCATCAATGATTGGTCAGGCGCCTTTGTCTTTGGCACTGTCATTGGTCAAGATAAATGGCTGTTTCTGGTTAATTATTCCATAACTGGACATTGGACTGCATCTGAACCTGCATCTAACCGCTAACTCCTTCTAGACACCCCCATTCACTGCAGCCTGTCCTGGAGTCTAATAATTGACTTAAGTTGCCTTTGTCTTTCTGCTGATGCGGGCTATTAGCAGAGCAACAAGAGCATCTTGGGCCAGGTCTGGGCCACGCCAATTTTGATGGAACTTTTAGGTGAAAGTACCCACCCCTGTCTTGTCACTTTACATCAACCTCCTCAGGGATCTGTGAGGAATCTGCTTTCCTCAGCAAATTGTCAGGGTGAAAAAGGGAACAGATGGAGGAAGAATAGAGGACTACAGAGGCAAGCTGTGCTTTTTAGGTTATTCTTATTTGAATATATATATATATTTTTTTTTATTATATCGTGGTTAGGTTCTCAGGTAAGAATGGTAAAAACATTGCCTGAACTGTTAATAAAGTTTTGATTTATGGCCTGGAACAAATGAACTTAAATTTGTATGGGAAAATTTGTTTTGAAGTTAGTACAACTTGGAAGTCAAAGAGCATCATGGAGTAGATTGTTGTTGTCGGATGTTCCATTTCACTCCAAGGGAAAATGACCAGTATGCACATCAAAGCCTAAAAAATAACAACCAATAGCCGAAGAAGGAGGCAGAGAATTTATTGACCTAGACCTGGAATAACACATTTCCTAGGCTGTTAAAGCTTTGGATTTGGTCCAGGTTTACTTCCCACAGACAAAATAGACATATCCTGTACCATCACTGCATACGGTTGCCAATAAAAAAAACATTGACATGAATGTCTCCGTCAGCCAACAGTACAAACTGATGAATACATTAGATTTTTATGGTAGGATTACAATACATTGCATTAAAGTGAAAAACTGTGACAAAGATATGATTAGAATATGAATAATACTGTTTAAAATGTTTGTGAATTTTACATGACACCAGTCACAATCTAATGGCCTTTAAAATGTCCTCACTATGGTGTATTTGTGTGCCACATGTAATGTAATTACGTATAATCCTCATTGAAGTGTGAGCATGAAAATGACCAAATTGGTTGTTAACGCCACTATGCAAGTAGATCTCCGTTCCTAATGCCCCGAGTGAGTTATCTTCGTAGCATGTCCTCATTTTAGCTGGTGCGTGTGTGAGGAGGTGTGTGTGTGTGGTTGTGACACTGACAAAGTGTGCGATCATAATGATGAGGATGAGCCCGCATTCCTCTCCTCAGCACGCTTCCCTCTCTTTCACATGGCCACCGCGCAGACCTCCTGCTGTCATGTAATAAATATTTAGGGCCATAATCAATTTGCAATGCTTGGGGAGCCTCTCTCATCATTTGGCCTATAAAGAAGCGGGAAGAGGGAAGAAGGGTCCCTGTGAATGTAGCCGGGGTCCGAGGCAAAGATGGGAGAACAGGGGGGCTATTAGGAGGAAAAAAGGAAAGTGGCTTCCCGCGGCGTAAATAGTATTCATGGATTGACAGAGTGGTCATGGAGCATAGACGAGGCTCCTCTGCTCTGTTGAGCCGAAGCTTCGTCATTCTCCGGCTGGCTTTTCTTCCCGACGCGCCTCGCCGAGGCGCTCCTTTGTGGCCGAGCAGCAGGTAGCGCTGGAGTGGCAGGTCATCTGTTGGGCCAAGCCTGCGACCCCTTTCTCCCACTGAATTCCTGCTGAGCGTTGCTGTCGGCACACCGGCCACGGACGTGGGAGCAGGAATTTTCTACTACCCAACAATTGTACTTTTAGAGCATAACCTTGCATGTGTGACTCTTTAATTTGATGTGTTGCTCCCCTTGACTGTTTTGTCTCTCTCCTGCCTGTCTGTCTTTGGTTGAAGGACAATTCAATCTTAACATTTAAGAATTAAACGACATTTGGACGACACTTTGCAGCCACTGTCCAGTATAAACCATCAGCATATTCCAACACTTCTCGACTTTGAATGGTTTCCACCTTTTCTCTCCAGTGTTTTTCTCAGTGGGTGGCTTGTAGGGGCCACCGGGTAGCAGAATAGGGTTGCCCACATAACTGGAAGCCTAAATGAATAACGCCCTCAGCGTGGTGCCCAGCGTGAGTGTCACTCCCAGAGGGGAGCTTGACCGAAGGCCACAGGTACCTTTCATTGGCGCCTGGCAGGCCAGTGCCTTTCTCTCAGTGTCCTGCTGCTCGAAATTTGTTATCCCCCTCGGAGTCTCTTTCTCGGCAGTGTCAGCCACTGGGGCCCAGGCGAGGAGATTTGTTGATATGATAACTTGATTAGACGACAAGATGGATAACGCGGCGGCAATCGGCAGCAATCATCCTCGCTTCTGCGAACGCCTGTTTGGATGCAGAGGTTGAGACTTGTTGCTCTGTAGCCCCAAGTCACCCGAATAACTTTTACTCAGCATCTCTCGATGTGTTTTTAATTCTCTCTGAATTGACGTAAACCACAAGGTTTTCATTGAATTTGATCAGCCAGTTTCAGTGTGCATGCAAGTTTAATTCCTTCCGTGACCAAGCTTGTAAGTCAATTTCCTCATATGTCAAATTAAGTTTCACCATTAAAATTAATGAAAATGCCATTAATGTGTTCCAACCCCACAAACAAATAGCACTGTATTGTCAAAAACATCCATCCATCCTCTGTACGGCTTATTCTCGCGAGGGTAATACAGGGAAACATAATAAAAGAGAAAGTAAAGGAATGAAGTGTAATAACTGTGTGTCATGTAGTTGTGCTTTAGACAGGGCAATAATGCAAAATCAATGTGTTGTGGTGGACACAAAAATACATGTTCAATTAAAAAATGTGCTCGAAAAAGTCAGGAAGAAAACCCAGACCCCGGCATTCTGTGTGTTGTAGGCACGTTACATTATGCTGAAATTTGTCTTCCGTGCGTTTGAGAATTCCACCCGTTTTTAGCTAGCTCAGGGGACGGCCATTTGGTCACTTATGTCGACTGAAGATGACATCGAAATTGCTCAGGGTTCAGATAACAACCAATCATGGCTCAGCTTCAGAAAACAGGTCAGCCGTGATTGGTTGTTACCTGAGCCCTGAGCAGTTGTGATGTCATTTTCAGTCGACAGAAGTGACCGAATGGCCGCCCCCTGAGATGGCTAAAAGTGGGTGTACTTTGCTGCTTAATTTATATTCCACAAATGCAATATTTAATCAGAACGCCTTGTTTAGACTAAAGGGCCTTCATAGAACATTTTCAGGAAAAAAATGTGTTTGGGTTGACTTCCACTTTAAAGGTGTGTCCAAATGAGTGATGTTAAGAGCTGTAACCAGGTTGGCCATGTAGTCTGTGTGTGAGCGTGCGAGCGTTGTATTTGTGTGTTTGATTGTCCTGTTTAATAAGCAGCCAAAAGTGCATCAGCGACTGTGGCTCTGCTTTCCCAAATGTCATGCCCTTTTTGTTCACTTCACTTGAGTAGCTGCGTACCTGAAGTTCACTCGCAACTAAAATTGTTCGTCTCAACACAAAGCAAAACATCGACTAAGCTAGGGCAGATCATTCAAAAAAAAAAAAAAAAAAGGTTCCACTGCAGTTGGTTCTCATTCACTGGCCAAAAGTTCAATTGAACTCTTGAGCAGTGAATGGTGCCATGCTGTGAACCCTAACTTTCTACAATGGTGTTCGCTGTCACGTAATGACGCTATTTCAACAACTGTTCACATACGATCTCAAATTCTCCAGGGTTTCATTAGCAGCCGTCATCCTTTTCCTCGCAGGTTCTCAGCATCCTCGGTCAGGACGGGCAAAAACACTTGAGGACGCACAATACCTTCTCTGTCCCTCATCCAGGTTATTGGTTACACGGTGCACTGGGGCCACTCCAGTCAATTAAGTTCACATCTCCACTTTGGCCAAACAAGGGATTGTAGCGATATGAGCAGTGCTAAAGACCAACAGTATCCTCCCCTTTCCAACCCGGGCTTTGAGGAGCAGCAGAAAAGACACCAAACAAAGGGCGGCTCCTCTGTGTCTCAATGACTCCTCTCTTTGTTGCCTTCTTCGGCCCCATAAAGGAAGAGGGACGCTCTTGTTTGCCCAGGAGGTGGTTTAATGGCTCCGCAAAGAACAATGATGCCACATTCAAGCCATGCAGAAGGGCTCATTATATGGGGTTGTCCCAAAGCGCGGGGTCCCCGAACGTTCCCACTGGAGCACTGCGTGAATGGTTGCGATGGGCGGATCGGGCCACGGAGGCCATGCAAGGGGGTAAAAAGGAGACTATTGAGGTGACAAGCAGGTTCCATCTGCCCCCAGTGCCTCCTCACCTTGTATCACGATAGCTAGGGGCCTCCCCATGCACAAAGGCTAAATTTAGTGTGTCGGGCCAGCTTAAAGCGCTCACTTTAGAAGAAACCATTGAGGCAAATATCAACACTGTAGACAACGCAGTGGTGCATTCAGCCTCTCCTGCCCCCTTCCCATTGACTGAGTTCCTTTTCCTTTCAGCCCTTTTCTCTATTGGGATCCATTCACATTCCGCTTCTCTCATCTCTCAAACTCTTCTGTCGGGGCCATTTTTCCCATACCTTGCAAAGGGGCGGACGACAAGAATTAAGTTAGTTCTGGCCCGGCCCAGAGGTTTTGTCCTCTCTGAACTGTGGCAGGTAACTGCAGCCGCCATGAGATGGATCATCAATCGTTGCTCAGTCCTCGTCTCCAATGTTGGCATCAGCGATAACGAGACTATTTTAGCCTACTAGGCCTCAGCTTGTCCAAATTCATTGTCACACTTCAGTCAGGTTTAGAGATGTGTGTGTAAAGTCACTTTCTTTGGAGGTAATCATGTGTGTGCCTTGATAAATCGATCTGTCATTCTCACACTGAAGTTACAGAAACTATATCAACTGGGTTACATCTTGAATACCAGAGCTGGGCATTTTACTACAAATTGAGCGTCCGTTATTCGTCATCGGTCTGCAGTATGGGTACCCTTCCGTCATCCGTCATTCGCCTTTTTTTCCGGGGGCAAAAAATAGTATATAGTCGCTGTCCTGTGAAAAACACTTATCTCCAATTTTGGAAACTTTTTTAATCGTCACATTAATGCGATGTCTGTAACACGGAAGCACCATTCATGTAAAAATTAAAAAAAAGAAAAAAAAATGGAAATAATTCTTTTTGCGATGATATACTATAGGCCGGTCCGCCTCTAATTTTAATCGGGCATCTGTCGGCCAATGCGACTAAAACTTTTACTTAACTTGAAATACATCTTCTGAGTGAGATTCTACTTTTGATGTGAAAGGTGTAGTGACGGATGATCGTACAAAATACACTTTGGAGAACGAGTGCGATCAGAATGTGCGGCATGACTGCCTTGTCGTTTGCGAGCTACACACGCATGGACAATGCTGTAATTAATATGTCCTCCGACCTTACGTGCATGATGAACTGCATGAAGTGCTGCTTTGGTTCGGTGTCTCAGCAGCTTAATATACGAGCGCTGACTCCGCATTATGGACATAACAACCAACACGCCGTCGCCTGCGGTTGGAAAGGTGACACAGATCCTCCCTCGGACAGTGAAGCTCATCTCCCACCTCTTGCTTGTTAAGAATATTCGGCACCGCGTTGGTGTTTAATGTCACCAAGCTGCATGTCGTGTCCCCTCTCAAACTTGAAATCACTCCTTTTCCCGGATTCTAGTGAAAGTGTAGTCGGATTCGCTCACGGAAGCCCGTTTAAAATTACAGGCGGATAGGCATATAGACGGGTACTATTTTTTCCCCGCAGAAAAAAAGGCGAATGATGGACAACAGAAGGGCACCTATGCTGCTGATGGTTGACGAATGACGGACGCGCAATTTGTAGTGAAATTCCCAGCTCTGAATATTTCAGCTCCTATTCCTTTTTCCAAGCGAAACTAATTCATTACTACCAATCAAGCCACACATGTAAAATTCATGAAGCCTTCTTTTAACATGTGATTGTTCGTCTTCAACACCACAAAACTTTTTATTAAATGTTATTATCATTCTTCCACATCTGTAGTATAAAGCTGCACAAAATGCTGTTTCATACAGACTAAGGTGCTACCAATACAGAACAGTCGTAACAAAAGTGCCACCAAAGTGCACAAAACCGAAACATTAAAGCCCACCAGTGTGCAAAACCAAGAGGTATCACACAGCATAATTCACAATAAAAAGTGAGAAGATACAATATATCAAATCGGAAGTGCATAATGAGTAACTACTAATAGAGCAATGATCATTTCAATCAAATTATAGGGATTCTTACTTTCCTCTTACAAGAGGAATCCAAACCTGAAGTAGAATGTAGTTTTATTGCTCTTTCCTTATGACATATTGGTCATTCTTAAGTCAGGGCTTCTACCTTTAAGCATTGGTTGTTACGGTTAGCTAAAATGTTTGGGAACTTCAGGAATGCGAGGCAGCTGTCTCTGTGGTTCAAGAGCATTAACCTCAACTCTTATCACAAACGACACATTTGGTTTTGCAATTACTCTCAGACGTACGAAATCTATTCATCGTTAATTTTTAGTCATGGCATTTAGTGATCCCAATGATGATTAAGCTGTCTGAAATAATTTCTCAGGACCCTTTGGGTCGAGGCCATGGGAACAAGGTTAGCAAAGGAATTGACACAATCGTCCATGTCTAAGATCATATGCCGTGGGCCTGACAAATGTTTGCTTTTTCGGGCCTGTTTGAGGCACAAGGCCTTCATGGTCACCACACCGCCCTTAGCCTTATAGTCTCCTGGACCGCATCTCCCTGACACCCCGCTGAGCTGCTACCCGCTAGCAGCGGAGCTCCCACTGGGCAGTCTCAGCAGGAGCTGTGGGCGGCGGGCAGGCTCCCATGGGACCATGTTGCAGCCGTGTGGCTCCAGACTTTTGTTTGTGTCTGCACGTTTCAGACTTTGGTCTACGACCGCACTCTCGGCACATACAGTGTACTACTTGTCGGGATTCCTGCATGAGCATCCGCATATCTGTGTATCTTCCTACTTGGCCCAAGTATGAGACGCAAGACGTCATCCACCAGATGCTTCCGCTCCCAGAAGTCGTAGCGGGGTGCCAGGGGAGTCCCGCTGGGCCCTCACAGGGGGAACCTACATCTCGCCGCGGGGGAAGCCCACCAGCCTTTAATGACCAAACGCATCAGTCTTCCTCTCAGGCCCTGTCTGACATGCCCAAGTGTCTTGGTCATGGTGGCATATCCTCGGCAAAAGAATGCATATGGCGGGGGTGCTTTATAAAGCCCTGTGGGACCCTGTGTTCAAGCTCAGCAGTGAGAGTGTTAAAGATTGTTCAGCACAGTTGGTGCAGTTTGTTCGCCTTCCAGGAGGTTGGGATCTCATTTACTTGCTACCGACTTTACTCTTTTGTTTTGCTGCTGAACACTTAAAAAAAAAAGTCCTTCTAAATGAAATTAAGGTGTTTTGACTTTGTATGAAGCACGGTTGACTTGTGGTTAGCATGCCTACTTTGTACCTTACAGTTCTTGAGGTTTGCGGGTACAAATCTTTGCTCCGGACTTCTTGTCTCTCTGTTGTCTTCTCTGTTCTCTCCGTGGTTGCTTGGGTACTGCAGCTTCCTCCCACATTCCAAAAAATGCTTGTCAAGTTAATTGAAGACTTGAAATTGTCCATCGTGAATATGAATGGTTGTTTGTCTATATGTGCTCTGTGTTTGGCTGGCGAGGAGTCTCGGGTGTTCCTCATGTCCTACTCAAAGACAGCTGGCTAAGCTAATGATGGATGTAGTCAAAATATGACCAAGATGTTAGCATTGGGAGATAATAGCTGAAAGGTCATAGAACATGAAACAACCGAATGCAATGATTTCACCAAATGAGATGAACATAAAAATGAAAGAGACTATATGTGATTAAATCACAAAACCTCAGCTTGATGGTTTCAGGGAGCCTTGTGAGGATCAGCATGTGAACTCTGTCTATTGCCCATAAGGCATCAAACTTTTTTTTTTTTTTCTATTTCAGTGATGATACTAGAGAGGCTTTCCAAAAATGAGAGGTGAATATCAGAGGTGACTTTTTTCTGCCTCTCCGGATCACATCTCCTTCCTTGTTTTGCTTAAGGAGGTCTTCACTACTGGAAGCGATCCACAGCTGAAGATTATATAACAACAAGTGGTTAACTTGTGGAGCTAAAGCACATTTGAGCACGATGAGGAGGAGGAGGAGGGCACACAGAGAAGAGACCACGGACAAGTCCAGAGGTGTTTTTTTTTTTGCATGAAAGCCTACCTCACATTCTTTGCCTCAGCCTTCCTTTCTCCTTTGTTTTTCATGTTTTCTGTGTAGAGAGCAAGCGGTGCTTCGCTTGCCTCAAGCCAGGAGGTAGACGTGAACAGCAGAGCCAGGCTGCCAAGTGATGAAAGACTCTGGCATCCAGGGACACCGTGGGCCTGGACCAAAAGCTCAGAGCAAGAGAGAAAACGCTCGCTCTTAAACTTAATGCTTTTTTTCCCCCCGCCGCGTTCCTACTCTGGCGCTATATTTTGTATGTGTCCTTTTTCCATCACTTGGTTGAGCGATTGTTGCTTTTTTTTTTTTTTTTTTGTGAGCGATTGTACCAGAGGCTTGGAGCAAGAGTTCCTTGTGGGAGATGAGTGGATGAGGGTAGTGAGGAGGAGGAGCAGCAGGAGCAGGCCAAAAGGAGCCTATTGAGTTTTGGTGTGGGAGTGTGTATGTGTGGATTGCATGGGGATGCAATTTGAACGTGGGTGTGCAATTCTTATTACTGGCAATTCTTACTTGCCGATACCCCCTACCACCACCACACACATACCCACAGCCCTCAACAAATTGTTTTGTTTCAACATAGTGCTTTGTATCCAGAGAAGAGACTGATCCTTGGTTGTAATCGCCCCGTGCTCTAATCCAAAAAGAGCTGGCGATACCAATTGCTTTTTTTCTTGTTGATGACATTTGATATGATCTATTGGCACATCTGGCCAATACACCTCCAAGACATATAAGATCACCGCCACCCAACTTGCAGCTTTGACAGCTTCCATTCTTCTGTGAAGACTTTCTATAATATGTCACTGCAAAAATCAGCTTTCTAACCTAGACTTAGAATCTCAATAGAATCAAGCCAAAAAGTCTTTTTGATCTTGTTTTGAGAAGAACATACAATGCAAGAGCAGAATGTGTAAGATTATTATTGTTTTAAGATTATTTGTCTTTTATTTCTTACATAGTTTGTAGATCCTAAAATCGGTTCATTTACATGCAAAACAAGATAAATTACTGTCAAAGTCACAGTTTGATAAGTTTTTGATGAGACCTCTAGCTGTTAAATTTTGTTTCAAGAAGGCATGGTATTTGACTGGTTCTCATGTCCGCCTCACAGCTCAGAGGTCATGGGTTCGAATCTGTCCCCGGCCTTCCCACGTGGAATTTGCATGTTCTCCCTGTGCCTGAGTGGATTTTCTCCAGGTACTCTGCTCCCCCTCATTCCAAAAACGCGCATGGTAGGTTAATTTCAAATTTGTTTGACCTAATATAGTTCTTGAAATTAATGTATCAGCACTTCTTTTCAGGTATTTCTCCCTTTTCAAAAGCCAAGATCATTTTTCTTATTTCAAGAAATCTGACCAAGTGTAATTATCTTACTGCACTAGCAGATCATTTCACTTGATTTTAGCCGGAATCCTCTCAAAACGTGTATTTATTTCTTAAATTTAGACAGTTGTTTTTTGCAGTGTCTGTTTTCATCCCAAAAATCATTTGTGACATAAGAGGTCACTTGATGACTCGCATGCTCTGATCACTTTCAGCCCAAATATGTTTGATCAGTTTGTTTCCACATTGCGAATGTTTTTTTTTTTCCCGTCCTTGCTTTGTGCAGTCATGCTGTCCAGTCATGCTGAAACAGAAAAGGGCCTTCGCCAAATTCTTCCCAGAGTTGGAAGCATACTATATGTCTTTGGAAGATGTCAATTAAGATTCATGAGGAACTAAAGCAGACATTTATGATGGAGTAGTTCATTTGTCTGATTTCCATGAAGGCATTGCAGGTTCAGTTCCCACTCAGTGATGGTTTCAATGTGAGTATTAATAGTCAGTTGCTGTACTGTATGTGCCCTGAGCTTGTCTGGCAACCAGTTTAGGGTGTCGTTTGCCTTTCACGCAAAGTCAGCTGAGATAGGGTCCAGTTCAGCATGACCGATGATGATGGGGGAGGAGAGAGAGAGGTTGCCGGTCGGTGGCATGCCTGGCAGCCGAGCTAATAGGTGGGTGATCACAGAAAAACAGAAAAACGTCATTATATATCATCAGAAAGACAGAAATCTCAACAATTACCCTTGAGTTCGACGAGCCGAGCCAAGTCCTTATACACTTAGCTGCTGTGCAACAGAAGACTTGAACGGAAGTGACAAAAGCTACAGCTTTGTTGGAATTTGCTAAAGCTTTGTACAGTTGAGCTTTATTCCGGTTTGTGGCGACTGTGTGCTTGAGACAATGCTGAATTCAAACACACAGAAACAATACGCCAATCCTCGGGTCAGGCTACGAGCGCCCCGCCAAGACTTTGGTCTCCAAACATAATCCTGTCTCATACGGCATGGAAATGTGACGCAAGGTGTCAGTAACACCATCAAGATTGTGTGCGCTTTTCTTGTCTTTTTTTTTAACAGTGCAGCTTTTCTGAATTCCATCTAGGGGTGTAATCCTCCATCTTGCACTGTTCTGTCTATTCATCACACTCCATTTTTCATATTGGTGTAAAGAAGCCAAGGTGAGGAAACTGGAGGAAAGACTTCACAGTGTTTATATCCGAAAGAGAGAACACACAACCAGAGAGGAGACTCAGTGGAGGAGTCGGATCAGAACACACCGCATCTGCTTTGGTGTCCCTGCTGCTGGAGACGTGAACACCTCTAGACACACACTTTCAGTCGACGCAGTGTGTGGGTCATCTTGTCGGCTCCGTTTTGTTGGATGTTTCCTCACGCTCATGTAGTCCACTGCCTTTGGTCATGCACACATTTTTACCGCGCGTGTGTGTGTATGAGTCTGTGAAATAAGAGGGGGGAAAGTCTTGGAAAAAGTCCAAAATCAAATCAATCTCACATGTGGAGGCCGAGTGCGTTGGCGGTGCTGATGCTGATAGAGGGTCCGGACAGAGTGTGCAGTATGTGGACGTGTTTGCTTGGGTGTGACTGGGCCTGTTTATGTACCTTAAATTGGAGCCGTGCTGCAGGGGATTAGGACTACGCTGCAAAAAAACAAAAAAAAACACCCTGCCCTTTTCTTTGGAACTAAACTTATTTTATCGTAGGTCCATGAGTCTTCAAGATTTTGGAATCAGAAAACCAGGCAGCAGTAGCTCATCTGTAAGGCTTTGGAAGTAGACGGGCATGTGTGATGTCTGGTTGTGTACGGTGTGCAACAAAAACACCCTAACCAGTATAAAAGAAAACAAAATAAAAAGAAATAGAAATACTGAAAGGACATAAATAATGTTTTTACTATTCCTCATGTACAAGTAAGTTAGGGCCATACTGAAAAGAAAAAGAAAGAATAATATGAGGGTAAAAAATCTATTTGGTTAAAATACATTTAATAATAACGTCATTATGAGTTTGTAGTATCAACTAATCATTTCCTGTCATTTGAAAGAATTGCAAAATAATTTTTGATCATACAAAAGATTTTATTTTTCAGCAACACTAATAAATAATAGTTTCCCTTGAGATCATGTGGCACCATCTTTATCAGGTTGAGTTCAGGTCTCTTACTGGGCCACACCGGGAAAGGATTTTTTTTCTGTTCAAATCATGTGGTTGTTGATTTTCTTCTGTCCGATGGCCATTGGGTCTTAAGTTGAATCATGATGAAATTGGGAATGTGTTTTTCTGTTGATGATAGCAATGCGTCCAGGCCCAGAGGTAGTGAAGCAGTTCCAAACCATGATGCCGCCTCCACCATGCTTCACCATTGGGGTGAAGGTTTGATGGTGGTGTGCATTGCTACGTTGCTACGTTCAGACAACAGGTTTTAATGCTCATTTCAGATTTTTGCTGTGCATTTGCCTGCAGTGCAGTCTGAACGTTACCCTAGTGTTTCTTTTCAAACAAATTAAACTTTCCTCACAATAGTTTACCGGTCCCGCCGTGGAAAGGATATTTTTTTTAGCTCAATGAGCATTCTGCGCTGTGCTCTTGCAGTCACGGCCTGTTTTCTGAAACTAAGCTGTGATTGGTCATTATCTGAGCCCTGAGCAGCGGTGATGTCATTTTCAGTCGACAGAAGTGACAAAATGGCCGCCCCCTGAGATGGCTAAAAAGGGGTGAATTTTGCTGCTTAACTCATATTCCACAAACGCAATATTAATCAGATTGCCGTGTTTCAACTCGTGGGCCTGCTGGGAACATATTCTTGAAAAAATGTGTTTGGGTTGATTTCCCTTTAAGCAGTCAAATACGGATCGTTCCACTGGTTATTTCTTACTTGTAACACAAGCAGCCTCAAATAACGTTTTGTGAAGAGCAAAAGCATCTGACATATCCTCTCAAGCAAGACATAATTAATCGCTCACCTACCGCAGTGAGTTGGCTCCAGGCCAAAATTTCTAGTTTGGTGGTCTTAATGCAAACTTTCCACGTGTACGTGAGTGGAGCGCGTCTCTCCCTAATCACTTCTGACAAGGTGTGAGAATGGCTTTCCATGAACAAAAATCATTTGGTAAATGTAAAGCAGGCATCATCTGTGCATGTTGACTTTGTGAAAGCATAGCTTTGATGACTTATTCGTGAGGGTCAGATTTATAGAAACAATTTTTCACAGAGTAGCAAGACCAAAAGTATTATATGTTATTCATAATCAGACAAAATAACTTGTTTTGACAAAATCATGAATGAAAGGTTCACAGGTCTCCATTTTATTTAGAATATATCTATATGTTGCGTGTAAATAACGTTACGTAAATAACGAACAAAACATGTCTTTGTTTTGGTTTGTTTTGTTTTTTTAACTCAATACCTTCGTATTGGTTTCCCCCGTATCTGTTATGGAGGTGCACATCAGATGTGGATGGTCCCAAAAAAAAAAAAAAAAAAAAAAAAAAGAATGAAATGTTCAAAAGGTTGAGAGGCAGCCAGGCAGCCAATGAGCCCAGGCTGAAAAGATCCCAGTGCAGCCCGCCATGTGTGGCGGATGTTTTCCACACGCTGATCAGCCAGCTTGGCCACAGCTGTCCAAACCGCAGACCCCGGGAGAAGTGGAGGGGGAGGCAGCACAGGAGTGGGCTGGGGGCGGAGGGGCGGCGGGCTTGGCAAAGGTCAGACAGGCTGAGGCAGCCGGGAGTGTGGGAACTGTCCGGGAAGGCATGTGTGAAATGCTCCGAGATGAGGTATCATCTTACAGCCAAAACCACCTTAGGGAAAGTACGCTGTGCCTGCATGTGTAAGTGTTTTTGCGCGTGTGTGTTTATGCCTTGTGTGTGCTCACATTTAGGGGGGATCTTTTGGGAAATGACGCTGAGCGGGGAGGGGAAATGCCGTGAAAGATGAAAAGAAGAGGAAGTCATTTTATGAATGCTGAGAGAAAACCATTCATACTAATGCTGTTTTGTGTCCCCATATATACAGTATACATATACATGTATATATATATATATATATATATATATATACAGTATGCATATATATATATATATATATATATATATATATATATATATATATATATAGATAGATAGATAGATAGATAGATAGATAGATATATACACAGTATGCATATATATATATATATATATATATATATATATATATATATATATATATATATATATATATATATATATATATATATATATATATATATATATATCTCACGGCTGACTTGATTTCTGAAGCTGAGCCGTGATTGGTTGTTACCTGAGCCCTGAGCAACTGTGATGTCATTTTCAGTCGACAGAAATGACAATATGGCCACCCGCTGAGGTGGACAAAAAGGGGTGGATTTTGCTGCTTAACTCATATTACGCAAACAGAATATTAATCAGAATGCCATGTTTAGACTATTGAAGGCGCCTAGAATAATTTACTGCAAAGAACATTTTTGACTTGACTTCCACTTTAAATGTTGAGTTAAGGGCAGC
This sequence comes from Filicampus tigris, assembly GCF_054856515.1. Classification (NCBI taxonomy): domain Eukaryota; kingdom Metazoa; phylum Chordata; class Actinopteri; order Syngnathiformes; family Syngnathidae; genus Filicampus; species Filicampus tigris. The sequence goes on along the minus strand of NC_141228.1, from coordinate 9,960,177 downwards.
ACAGTACCCTAGTGGTTTGTATGTCTGCCTCACAATTGAGAGTTCCTGTTCACAGGAGTTTCGGTCACACTGGAAAGGAAAAAAGAATTATGTTACCAGGGATGAATATTGTAATAAGAATTATGAGAATAAATTTGTAGTATTGGAAGAACATTTTGTGAATGTTATGAGACTAAAATAATTTGAGGATAAATTGAAGGGTTGTAATAGTACAAGAAAAAAATATGTAAAGCATAAAGTGATAATCCATCCATCCATCCATTATTGACACCGCTTATCCTCACAAGGGTCGCCGCGGGGCGTGCTGGAGCCTATCCCAGCTGTCTTCGGGCGGTAGGCGGGGGACACCCTGAATTGGTTGCCAGCCAATCGCAGGGCACACAGAGACAAACAAACATCCGCACTCACAATCACACCTAGGAGCAATTTATAGTGTCCAATTAACCTACCAAGCATGTTTTTGGAATGTGGGAGGAAACCGGAGTACCCGGAGAAAACCCACGCAGGCACGGGGAGAACATGCATGCTCCACACAGGGAGGCCGAGATCGAACCCACGACCTCTGAACTGTGAGGCAGACGTGCTAACCAGTGCTAACCCATAAAGTCATAATATGAAGGGAAATATATAGTATAGAATATTGTAAGACTTTCTCTCAAAAAAGGGTTGCAATTTTTCCATGTGACTGTAATGATACGGTATTCTGTGATACATGCAATATTGTTTTTCAATTCTATCTGCCAATTTCTGCATTCGGCCTCTCTCAACTCTTTCTAAGTAGTACTAAATGCTATGCTGGACAAACACATACGCCCGTCATGTAGCGGAGTACTGTTCTTCACGTGTCATGTGTGTGTCTGTTTGTGTGCGTGCGTGCATAATTTATGGCAATTTAACTGCCTCATGTCTCAGAAATTAGCCCAATTCACTGTTATTATGGTTGCGGTTGGAGGTCACGCGCGGCGTGTGCTGTGTTGTCTGTGTGTGTTGCAATGCAGATTCCTTCACATTCGGGGGGAAGCGGTCTTCGCAGTGATCCATGTTTGTCTGCTGCAGAGGGACACGGATGGTTTTAATGAGACACAGACACCCTCAGTTGAACTTTTTGTGCACTCAAACTGCAGATAAGCGGTTTCCATGTGCACGCACACACACTCTCCCGCACACACACACTCGCACTTTAGCGAAGTGACGCGTTCTCCTGCTGTCGATTGCCTCAACATGTTATCTTCCTTCTTCCTGATCCACCTGAGGCCCACACCTCACTTGCGGGGCTGTTCCATACATCATCCAAGCCTTCCGTGTGTACCTTAGCGTCATAACAGATAAGATATGTATGTATTGCTAACCCCCACCTTTGTCTGCTCCTCCTGCTTCCATCTTTCTCATGGCCGACCCTTTGAAGAAGCCTAATCCGCATTATTTGCTTTCCCAGGCTTGTGTCGGATCCCGCTGTGAATTGACTGTGGAAAATACACTCCAGTGTGCCGGCCGCTCCCCGTGTCCTTGATTTATCCCAATAGGATGTGGCTGATGGGCGCACATAAAGAAGTCTGAATGGTGGGTAAATATGATCTCTTCAGCACTCTTTTAGTGTGGAGGGCGACACTGTGGCTGCCGGTCAAAGAGCTTTATGTTGCCTGACGTGCATTCAGAGCGTGTTTCATTCAACTACGCTAAATTTGAAGTCTCCAAAGAGCACTTTGCTCACAACGGGGCCCCACTTCATTACAGTAAATAACAGTGGCAGCCGCCGCATTGTCTCCTCGGTGAACGTTGATTCAGCACGCTTTATGGGGAATTGTTTTAGCGCCAATGCAGCTTCCTCTCCCAGGGTAGGAGGAGGGGGTTGATGGCTGTGTGGCGTTTTAAATGGAGAAAGGTCAGTTTATGGGATAATGAAAGGAGGAACTCACAAATGGGAAAATAGAAATACAAACTATAAACTAAGAATACATTTAATAAAAACATTAGTGTTTTCTAAACTCCTTTTTCTGCCAAATGTTTCCCCCTCAGCCTATAATGCAATTGAATACATTATGTGTAAATACGGTATGGGTAACAACACGAGAGGTCACGAACCACGACCTTTTGTTTAGAGGAAGGTATTTTGGAGGCCTGCATGGAAAGCGTGGAACTCGGCTCTAGATCAAAGATTGCTTATGTAAAAAAATTTCATCTAGCTATTTCCAGGACTGCGCCCTGGATTGGTGATCTGGCCCTCTGGAAGAAAAGGAGAGGGAGAGCCAGGCAGGGTCCTTCTTATGAAATAACTTTTGGAGATTTCACCTTTCCTTTTCACAACACTCAATAAGCATTTGGGATCTGAGGACGCTAATTGTTGAAGCCCTTTAGCTGGAATTTTTTTTCCCATTCTTGCTTGATGTACAACATCAGTTGTTGCGCAGTCCAGGCTTTCCGTTGTTGTAATTTGCACTTCATTATGTGCCACACATTTTCAATGGGACGGAGGTGTGGACTGCTGTCAGGCCAGTTTCGTACTCACACTCTTATACTACAAAGTTGTAACACGTGCAGAATGTGGCTTGGCATTGCCTTGCTGAAATAAACGGGGACATCCCTGAAAATGTCATTGCTCGGATGGCAGCAAATACAGTATTGCTCTAAAATCTGAATGTACTTTTCAGCATTAATGGTGCCTTGGGCACTAACACACCCCCATACCATCACATACTGCATGCTGGCTTTTGAACTTTGCACTAACAATCTGGATGGTCCTTTTCAAATGGCAGCATTTCTAAGTGTTGTTGATGTATGGCTTTTGCTTTGGATGGTAGAATTTCACCTTGCATTTGCAGCTGTAGCAGTGCACTGTGTGAACTGACAGTGGTTATCTCAAGAGTTCCTGAGCCCACGTGACAATATCCTTTACACAATTTATAATGCAGTGCTGGCTGAGGAAACAATGGTCCCTGGCATTCAGCGTTGGTTTCGGCCTTGCCGTTTACGTGCATAGATTTCTCCAGACTCTCTGAATCTTGTGTTGTTATTATGGACCAAAGATGATGAAATCCCCAAATTCCTCGCCATTTTACTTTGAGTAACATTGTTCTTAAGATGTTGGACTATTTGGCCATGCAGTTGTTCACAAAGGGTCTCTCCCATTCGCGCTTTGGTCAATTCTTTTATGTGCCTTTCTTTCGCGCTTTCAAGGCGCGGCAATTCTCCCGTCTTGTCTTCTGACACACCCATAATGTGTAACCGGTGAAAACTCGCCGAGCCACACAAGAGGTGGGACACATTAAATATTGAGGATGCCTGCAAGTCCCTGATTGTGGAGATTTTCCTGAGACATGTATGTGAATTCCATGGCGATCCATTTGGAATATATGTCACACTTTAAATATGAAACTAACGTTTGATGGACCCAGTCGTTATATACTGAATTGGAGTTTGTAATATTGAACACACAGAGGTTTTAAAATTAAATGAATTGACCTTTAAAAGTCTTACATTTGCTAACTACGCTTTCCAATAATGCAAAAGTGGTGTTAAAACTGGAAAAATAAATTGCACGATCCCTTTAAAAAAATTATTTTTGTCCCAATCCAACTAACTGTATGTGTCCTACTATTTACTGTTTTACTGTGTCAAAATGACTGCTCTGGAAAATACCATTAAAACAACCCAAGGGATGACCTCAGACTCTTGCACAAGACAATCCAGTTGGATGTAATGGCGGGTGTGTTCTTCGGACACTCGCCCTCATTCAGTGTTCCGCTCTGGTCATCTTGCCTCAGTCACGCTACGGCCGTCTGTGGGTGCCTGCCAAAGCCTCTGTGGGCTCCACAATGTCGCTGTTTGCCATTTTCTGTTCCCGGGGGCTTTCGGAGCTGCAGCCTAAGCCTCTGCTCACTGTGTTTATGTCCTGCGTAATTGCAGACCTCAGCCCGAGCAGGAGGCCGGCGTCTGTCAAAATAGCTGTGTGTTCGCTTCAAGTGAGACCTCAATCACATTGACTCCCGTAGTCAGACCACATCTCCCATAACCCCCTGCCTGGCGAGGCTGGTGGGCCCCCCCCCGGGCGGTCTGATTGGATCGAGGCGGCGTGAGGTTTCACTGTGGCGGCCGCCTCTTGTCCACACACACACATCCAATCCAAACACCATTTTTCTCAGCTGCCGCGGGGCCCACGCTGGGTCCCACACCTTGAGCACGCAGCCGTGAAATGGGGCCCTGTGTGGGAGCGGTTGGCAAGCCCCGTGGAAACAGCAACAGCGCGCTGCTCGTTAGCGCCGATGACGCCAGCAAACTGGCCGTCTCCGGGGAGCGGACCGCACCGCCGCTGCCAGACAATGAAACCTTCACACACACATGATTCAATTTTGAATGTGACCTCAAACTGTACTACTTTGCTCTCGTTACAGCATCGGCAGTCATGACAACATCCGCCCGCCCGTCCGCCCGCCCAACCTACTGACCTTTCCCAGCCAGGGAGGCTTGGCCACATATTTGCGTCGACCTCTAGCACGTCGCTCGCCTCCCACCCGCTTTCTCCTCCCCTGTTGGGAGGCAAGGGCAGATCAAGGAGTGGGTGGGGTGAGCTGTGGAAGAGCGACAGGCGAGCATGAAGCGTGGGGGGAATTTGCGCAGCGCTAAATCCCTTCACATCCACCCTGGAATCAGAGAATCGGGCAGCCCACACAAACACAGCCTCTGTGACACTCCCGGAATGCTGGGCCTCCCTCTCCCTTTTTTTTTTCTTCAGGTAATTACCACAGTGGTCACGGTGCTCAGAAAAGAGAGCGTCACCCAGGGCGGCGCAATAGTGACAGGAGCTGAGGCAGCACTCCGCTTTGTGCTGGAAAAACACACCACCTTTGGTCTTTGGTGGTTTTTGCCTGCCGACTTGAGTTAGGTGTTGGATCAGGAAGAACCAACATTCCCATAGAGTGAAAATGTTCTTCAACTTATTACTTTGGCTAATCAGAGTTAACACATACGGAAATCGGGCCAAATTTAAACATGTGCACCCTCTTCCAATCAAAGTCAGCAAAGGCCAGATTATCAAATGTCTCTAAAATCATATCCTGAGTTAGTATCCTGTGATATGAAGTGTGTTAAGAGTGGCGAGAGGTGGGGACTTGCAATTGTTGGTGGTGGATATTAAGTGTGTGCTGTTTTGGTCATCAAGAGTCGGCGTACGCAACACGCTACTGTAAGAGCAGTCTGCGCACACATGAATCGTGTGGAGTACCTCGCAATTTTGAAAATTGGTTAAGATGCTAAAGATGTGATATTTGTGTACAGCGGTTGTTGGGACTCTTCTTGGCCTTTTGGGAATATCTGATCAGAAAGTAGATTAGAAATAATCAATCCATCATGATCAAATTTAATAATCGCATGCTGGAAAAGTTACGCTTGGCAAATCATACAATTTACGTGCCAATAAGGTGATGCTTTCAGATGCATTCTCCTAAATTTCATGTGTCGTTTGGTTTTTTACAAGAGTGAGGGCAAGTCAACACTTAGTAGTTCTGGCCAAGTTCTTGCCTGCAGCTATGAACTGACATAACGATAAGAGCAATATTTGCTCTTACAAATCTGCTGTGTCACCGCCCACTAAGCAAGCAAGACAGTTTTGCTTTGTTTGTGTTTTTGTTTTTTGAGGTGTGCAGGGGGGCGATGGACGTCAAATCAAGGAGTACTTTACAATAACAAACGTCCATATGGACGTTGAATCCGCAAGGGCTCTTGGTGATGTCCAGCCAGCCGTGACTATCCAGCGCTTTGCATTGTGGTGAAAAACCGTGGGTGTGTAATTTTGGGCTTAAACAACTAACATTTTTGTAAAGTTGGCGTCCGTAAGGCCCGCCACACACCAAGCGACGTGACTGAACGCTACTGAAATGGAATATCGTCAAAAAATTCAAAACAACCACTCTTTGCCACACAACAAGTGACTATGCACCACGCGTCGAACGACGCGGGACTGTGACGGAAGCTCCATGTACAATTTACCGTATTGTCTTCTTTTATTGAATCTCAAAAATAAGGCACAATTCCCATATCGTATTGGTCAGTCCCCACATGTGTCCGTTATTTTTAAGAATTCATGTTTTCATGCTTTAATATATTTGTATACAATTGTTGTCTTGGATATTATTACATTGCTGAACCCAGCGTTATGTCCAGTGCATTTACTGAGATATGGAGGGTTACCTGCTGAAAACTAAGGCCCTGTGTATCCAGTATGAGTGACATGATATGAGTCCTGACTATCCTGAGCTTCTAAGGCACCGGTGTCGATGGTATACTGTATCTTTCCAACACACATCCAAGCTCCTGACCCCTGTCTATCCACGTGTGTAGTGCAGATGTAATTTCACTGCAGGAGTTCTATGACTGTTGCATGTGAGTGTTTACAAATAGTCAGCCAGTGATTAGACAGCATGCATGCGTCAATACGCACGGATAAACATCGTGATATGGTCAAGGTGTCAAGCCAAGGGATTGTGTCAGACTCCTGGAGGGCCCTCCACCCTCCTTCCTTCCTCGTTCCTCCTCTTCCTCTTGTGCTCCCCGGTGCTTGTAATTGAAAATGTATTTATTGCAGCCCCCCAGGCTGGTCTGGGGAGAGGCAAGAGGGAGGCACTGCAGCTTATGAAGATGTGGTTGAGGTGAGGGCCGCAGGCTTTGGCTGCTCTTCAGTCTCCATCCACTCACTCACTCATACTTTTTTTTTTTTCCTCTCTCTTTTTCTATTTGCCTGTTCTCTTTGTTTGCTGACACTCGCACACATGCACACACACTTAACTCTTCAATATTTTCTCAACTTGCCCATCATTTCTTTCAGTCTTTTCCGTTTGTTTTGCCCTCTTGTCTATTGCATTCATTCAACTCCTTGGCATTCCCGAGGGTGCATAATGTTCGTTTCAGATGCAAATACTGCAGTTTGACTTGTTACAAGGCAGCCAAAAGCTTCATTTACCCCACCCCCAAACAAAAAAAGGGAAACATGTTTTTCGTAGTTGGGTGGTTTTCTGATTTAATTAATTAATTCAGTCCACTAGCATCCTGGGCTATTTAAGGTGCAGTTTGCAGTTCAAAAAAACGCGCACACGTTTTGTCATATATTTTGAAACTGTCTGTTTGACCTGAAAGTACAATATAATTTTTTCTTTCGAAAAATTGTCTCTAATTGGGCCCATCTTGTGCAGTTAATTGTATTTTTTATTTTTAACCTTGCCAAGGCACCACACCACCAGCCTATCAGAGACTGCAGTGAGAAAAAGTGTAACCGAATGGTGTGTCAATCATTTTCTCGTGCACGCTCTCGCATTCTCACACACGCTCTGTCTGCCAGCTGCCACACACAACATGGTCATGTTGATGTTTTGGGGGGCTGGATTACTTAACTCCAATTAGCAACCAAAGTTACAAAGAAGGAATTGGACAAACAAATCAAGGGTAAGAATATTTAATGGTGCAGACGGTTGCGTCGCTGGGCCTGGAAAACCACTGCCCAAAAACCACTTTTTGAAACCATACAAAAATCTACTGTGGTATTTCCATATCGGAACCCCCAAAATGTTATACAATTCAGAAAAAGACAAATCTTCAAAAGAAAAACATACCTTTAAAGTGAGTCAAAACACGCGTCAGAGAATCACACTAAATTTCACCGCACTGCACTGGAGTTAAGTTCAGCCAGCATAACAGCATTAACTCTATATGATTTCTTTTTCTTTGGCTTTTATGAGTCAGACTAAAGTGTCCCAATGAAATATCCATCTGGCATTACACATCATTTGGAAAGAGGTACATTGTTTCATGGATTTATTGGTGTGCATTATTCCCACCTCATTAGTTAGCAGTGTTTAATGCTTGTTTAATGTTTTAATGTAATACGTTTTCAGTGTTTAACTTATTCTTTACAAACGCATGATTGGTAAGTCTCTCTTTGTGTGTGTTGCCAAAGAAAGGAAGGTTGTGAAATGCGCCCTCTTGCCGCGAACGCTCAGGAGTGTGGAGGGTTGCCTGAGCGTGCCTTGAGTGCACCACCAAGGGATCATGGCACCGTAGTGACGCTTGGCTTCCCGGTTATCAGTTCCATGAATCCTCCGCCTCACAGTCACGGTGAGTGACATGCCGACGCTGAAGGAATCTGTCAGCCGCAAACGAAAATGAGAGTAGTGGAGTACCTTCACGGCACAATGGAGACAAATAAGCCTCTGCAAATGTGTGATTGGTGGCTGGCCCTGAGGAGGCATCTTGGCAGGCGCCAGCATGACAATTGCACTTCTCAAATACTGTAAGATGGAGAGCCGTTAGCATTGTCTTCCCAGCAATTCTTTGACTTCCCTATGACCAATCCCAGTAACACAGTCATTTGGCACACCAAAGTGGGCCGCCTCGCGCTATAGAAGGGTCCGGCAAGGAGAAGATGTAATGCAGCTTTTTTATGCTCATTCTGGGCTTGTGATAGCTGCACTGGCGATGGATTTGTATCCCGGCTACACTGAAAGGCCTGCTCAATTGGATGGAGCTTTAAAGTGAAGCAAGACAGCTCTGGAAAATCGGCCCTCAAAGGCACATTTCAACTGGAAAGCCTTCCTTTTAAGATGTCACTCCTTGCTGCCGACAATCCTATTATGGCACCAACTTATTGTAATTAAAAGGCCGAGGAGATATGCGGGCAAAACACCTCCATCTGACCATCTGAGACACAAAGAGCCGTGTTGTTGTTGTTGGCTGGCCAGTCAGATCGCCTTATTCGCGTTGACATGAGGATTGTCGACAGAAGCCAGCTCTCCCGCCGTCCGTCCCATCACTTAGCAGACGTTTCTCCATCCTTTTCATCCGCGCTTCTCTTTTAGACGTCACGCAAACGAGAGCCTTCAAAAGAGAATCAACTCTTCCACTGAAGTTCAAATACGTTTTGCTGGGAAATTGCTCCAGAAGCCCTCCTCTCTATGCTGCTTTTTTTTTTATGTGCCTGATAGTAAGAGGATTGTGGCTCACTCTTCTTCGCTCTCTCCACAAAGAGAAACTTTTGAAGGAGTTGACAGCCGACAGATCTCTGCTCTTTTTTGCCTAAGTCAGGTGACCGCAAGCTTGAACTAAACTGGAGAGAATGTCTGCTCAATCATTTATTAACTTTTTGACATGAAAATAATAGGACCAGTAAGATTAGGGCTTGCGCTTAAGGATCTCTTAGATCTCCACTCTCCACGTCTTCTCTGTGGACCTGTCTTGAATTACAAATGGTGACGGTGCTGAGAGGGCCACGGTGGAGAGACTGTCGAATACACGGATATACCTCCAGCAGCTGTGCTTCAGGCCCATCACTCATCCTTTGAGAGCCTGTCCGTATTGACACTCAGCAGCTGTGTCATGAATCACATTAGGGAATTGTTCTTTGGAGAAATCTCCATATAATCTTTTCAGGAGGTTCACATACTACACTAAAATTTGGAGTCATAACATTTTTTTCAAACTTCATGGAACACTTTCTACATGTTAGATTTTGTCCATATTCCTCAAGTTCTTTCACGCCACGCATGCTGCCATAAGCGACGTGGGTGGGATGGAGCCTATCGCAGCTGACTTTGGGTGAGAGGCGGGGTACACCCAGTACTGGTCACCAACCAATCGCAAGCCACACATAGACAAACAACCAGAGGTGGGCATTCCGTCAGTACTGACAGAAAGTTCGGACGGACGCCCGTTTTGCTGACGAATGATGGGAAACTTCAAAATAATGACCGACTAAGCACTGACGGAAGTGGGCTTTCGTCCGTCAGTGTAAAAACCTGCTCGAATACCAATGGACCTCTCATTCCGCCTCTGACGGATGCCCGTTTTGCTGATGACTGACGGATACGCGCCCCACCCGTCTCATGTGTTTGTTCACGGGGCTGAATACAGTAGGGTTGCTTCCATTGACTATATATGCAAATGCTTTGCCAAAAAGCTGGAATCTGCCAACGAACTCAAAAGAAGAAGAAGAAGAAGACAACTCACATGTATAGATAGGAGTAGGAGTGTGATAGTTCTATTTTTACTTAGGTATTGCTTTCAGCTTCATGAGACATGATTGCTCACTGAGCTGAAACCTCATGAGCCATGCAGATGTCTAGCATGACAGCATATACAATAGCTGTCCAAACTCTCAATTTTTGTGTGATTTAGAGGCATGTTTTTCCCTGAAATTGTACTACCGCCATGATAGTAAATTTTAATGTTCTTCTCTACTGTACTTGGAACAAGGACGCCCATCTCCCAACTTTCCCGGATTTTGGGCTCAGTGATTTACTGTACATTGTGCATAAACAATAGTGACTGCCTGTTTTTGTCGAAAGAGAGAAAGAGCCCGTAACAATTAGGAATTAAGTGCTCTTACATCTGCTCCAACCCAAAGTGCCTTGACAACTTCCATGACAACCGTAACATTCACACTCTCACACATACTAGGACATAATGGAATGCAGTCATTGCTGAGGTTTTTAAAGCATAGATGCCAGTAGCCAGTAGTGTGCAAACAGATGCCCTGTCACTGACACGCACGCTCGCAGTTCAACACATACTTTCTCAATCTGTCTGTCACTCCTACATTACATGGACCCTGACTGAGAGGCAGCCAATCTTCACTTGTGCTGACATTCACTTGTGGATGGCCAACATCCAGCTAAGCTGCTGAACATGTCACATTGTGGTAACACACACTGATATAGACACACATTAACTAGTTCATCATCATCAATCAAGGTTTGAGTCTCCCCTACGTCTTGATTCTTCATCTTAGCCAGGCATTTTGGACAATTATATGCTTCCAGCTTTGAGGGAATAGTTGATCAAAGTCCCTTTTCTGCTCCAAGAAAGGTCCTTAAAGACTTCCTTGGAGGAGTTTGGTATGGAGCAACCCCATCAAACACCACTGCAATCAAAGAGAAGCGCGTCCATGTTTCCTTTTATTTTAGTTTCCTATTCACGTACGTTGGTAGGTAGGTAGATACTTACTTACTTACCGACTTACTTACTTAGCAAATAATTTGCTTACTCAGCTGCACAAACATATTCACAATCACATCATTTTAATGGTCCCAAACCAGTGTTTGTATTGTCTGTTACTTTATTGTCTTCACAATCAAACGCATAACCGACCTAAAACTTCATGTTTTAACCAGGTATCAGCTAGCTAACCTGTTAACTTAGCTTAGCTGTCTTTGTGGGTTTTGTAATGACAAATGATGAGTTGCTAATCTTGGCAGATTGTTTGGAAAATGCATATTTTCAACCATAATACAGTGGATCCTCCAATCTCAAACGTCCCACAAGTTGTACTATTTGGAGTCTAACAAAATTTTCCAGGAAAATTCTCTTCAAAAGTCAAACAAAGCTTGAACTAATCATTATGTGATGGAACAGAAAATCTTGTGAGACGTTTCCGAGTGAGCATCAAAAGAATTACAATGTTTGTTACTGTTCACTATATACTCTACATGTACGATGAGATGAAAACATTTCTTTTTTTTATTCTAATTTTTAATTAGTTTTACCAAATATATACGATGCGCCCCGTTTTCACGCCGAGGGCAGACTGCTTCCTGTTACCAAATTGTTGGACGAGCCGGGGGCTGCTACTTCTGGTGTGTGCCTTGGCCAGGTGGGGGCAGTATAATGCAAGACACAAAGACATGAACGGTTTCACAAAGTACTCCATAAAATGTTATTTTTAGCCATTTTTTGCAAATGATGAAAAAAATATGTCAGTAATGTTGTATTGTCTGTCTACATTTGTTGGTCCACCAGTTGTGCTCAAATATCAATTGCTTAAAAATGGACTGAATAAGAACTTTTATCTTGCAAAACTGGTAAGCCGGGTCACTTGTATATCAAGGCACCAGTGTCCTTCGAAAATAATTGACGACTGGTCCACCTGCAGGGGAAAAATATCTCTCTCTGCGCCCACACAATGATGACTATGAACATAGCATCCCTGTGCTGATGCTGAGCCTGATAAACCACATCAACACACACACACAATATGCCCATCCCCACAAACACACACAAGGGCTGCTGTCTGCTTCTGGGAAAGCAAACAAGAAAAAAAAGAGGTGTGTGTTTGACTCACCTGCGTGTAGGTGTGTGCGTTTGTGGTTTGGAGGGTGTGTGAGTACATTCTAATGCTGCGTGTCCATGTGCAAAAGCGTGCCGTGACTTTGGAGGTAAAAGGGGCCAATAAATGGAAGGATGCTGTTCATTCTTTTTGCAAGGAGGGAAGAAAGATGGCTGCCCATGAGGGTTTTTTGATGGGCCCTGACGGTGTTTGTGCGTTACGAGCCAGAAGCTGCTCCAGGTGCCTGTCAGCCTGGGAACACGTGCATCATGGTTGGCCCGTGTGGTGTAGAAGCACTGTGTGTGTGCGCGCGTGCTTGCGCGTGTGTGCGTAGCCATGCGAAACCACAAGGCTGCCTGGAAAAGGAGGAAACACAAGTTGAGGGAGAGGTCGGCTGCCTTGCATTTAAAATACAGCCCAGAACTAAACACTCGTTTGTTGGCATTTTATCTCGGTATATTGTCTGGTGTTTACCACCATCACAACCACCTAATTTGTGTTGTTGTTGTTTAAGCGAACTTTTATTGCAACATCTCGTCCCAGACTCAGGTCTGTTGTATTAGCGCGTCATCCAACGATGTTTGATGTGGTGTTGAGCTCAGGCATGCTGCGGTCTGACATTTTCCTGAATGGTTAAGTGTGTGTGGAGGGCCCACTGATTCAGACTTCCTCTGTGGGAGTGTGTGTGTCACATCCTCAGGGGGGTTATCAAATGCACTACAGCGAGCCCCCATTTATCTCGGCGGATACGTTCCAGACCAACACGCAATAGATGAAAATCCGTGATTTGAGAGACCATAGACACGTTTTTTATATACAGTGGTGCCTGTGTACGAGTTTAACTCTTTCCGAGACCATGCTTGAAACTCAAAACACTTGTATCGCAAATCATCTTTCCTCATTGAAATGAATAGAAATGCCATTAACAGAGTTCCCATGCGTCCTGGAAAACCTGGAAAATGATTGACCAAAGTAGACATAAAGTAAAATGTCCTGGAAAGCTCAAACCATGTTGCGTCACCAATCCAGAGGCTTTTTTTTCATTTCATTAATTCTTTTTCTTTTTTTTAAATCCCATTCGTGTCTCTTCAGGTCTGTTAACAAAAATAGGGTGTTTCACTGACAAGCAAAAGATGCTCACTAGCAGATTTCACTCCCTAACTGCCGCTTAAAAGAAGTGTTTCCTTTTCTTTCTTTTGATCTTAGTCCCCTTTTTGCTTGTGGGAGCGGAAACAGGATGGTCCCACCTTTACAAAATAACCACACTCCTTCTTTTACAGTATTAAGTGCCAGGATATGAGCACTGAATGAAGCTTTGTTAAGTCTAAGACTGGATTGACACTCTTTGCATGGCTTATGTGACAGTGCAATTTTTTTTTCTCTAAATATTATAACTGCGATAGAGTATGGCTCATGGCAATGTAAATGAAAAAAAAATGCACATGATCAGATATTCCAGATAAGAATCAGGCCTTTTCCAAATAAATAAAAATCCTGTGTGTGTCAGATATGTGCCACTGGGAGTGTGGCGTGCATGCAGTTCTGATACAGAACAATTAAAACATACAATACAATATTTAAAAAACACACACACACACACACCTGCAGTAAAACTACACAATAACATGTAAACTTGATTCAATAGCGCTGTGCGAATCATTAAATAAGGTCAGTTATGTGTCACTTGTAGTGTCCATTGAAATAGACCCCAAAAAACTCAGATATAGGCATACATTTGGAATCAAGCGCTTAGAACTACAGTGTAAATCCATCTTAAGTCTAAGGTCTAACACAAACCATTCCGGGATGCTGGTCAACCTACGCTCCAGGGTCAAACTGTTGCCACCATAAAAACTTTATTCGTTCTACAGGCAATGTTTAAATTCTAAAACGGTTGGACAAGTGTTAAACAGAAGTTAACCACAGCTACTAGTAACATGTAAATACAATAAAACACAGTCTTAATTTCATTGCCAGAGGAGTAATGCAAAGTTTTGCAGCTGTAAGGTGATGACTAGTAACTGCCATACAGGTGTAACAAGTTAACCACTAGATATTCAGTAACAGTCTACCTTAGATGTGCTAGAAGGAATGAACACATGGTGACACATGTGGTGTATATTTTTCCGCTCTTCTCACTTTCTTCCCTTACGCTTATGTGATGGCATTTGGAACAGGAAAAAAGGACAAACACAGAATGTAGCTTCCAATCTCAATCTCTTTATCTTGGGGTTTAATGAATTTGAGTCTGACAAAAATCAAATATAGTCAGATTAAATAATGATTTTTTTTTTCTCGATTTTAATCACATCCCAGGTAATTACATGTCTGTGACATACATTTTTCAAAATAAGTTTTAAGAATTTAGAAGAGTGTATGCATCTAATGCTGTTGTGATGTTCTTTTCAGTCGACAGAAAGTGGCATAATGGCCGCCCCCTGAGATAGAGAAAAAAACGGTGCATTTTGCTGCTTAACTCATATTCCACAAACTCAATATTAATTAGAATGGTGTGTTCAGACTAGTGGAGCACATACAACATATTTTTGTCAAGAAAATTTGAGGGTTGACTTTTTGACTTTAAGGTGAGAAGGAGCAGTACAATGTCCATTGAATTGATGTAAAAAAAAAAGCCAAATTGTTGAATTCTTTACATTCTATTTAATTGCATAATTACTAGAACTTGGACTCACACCCGATTTGCTATTCCTGTTGGCAAAGGTATTCCGAATTGATTTGTATCTTTTGCACTTTTCTGGAAAAAAAACAAAAATATCACAGTACAACATATGAAATATCCAATTTGATTAAAATGGTAAACGGAGTGCACAATATAGTGCTTTATCCAGACCATGCAGTGGGTGCACAAAGAGCTTAATTGTAACTGTGGGCACACAAACGTTACGCAGGTGCAGTGATAAAAATATCAAAATTATTATTTGTTCAGCACACATGCTCAAATAAGTTTGACATCTCTCATGCTGTATCTGTTTACTCATATTAAGACCACTTCCTTAGTCACATGCATAATAATTGTGCTAAACTCTCAAGACATCGTATTTGTTGATTGAAGGGGAGGCTTTTTAAAGTGGTCCTGCCCGGCAGTAAAGATGTTGAATGCAGAAATGGAAAACCTCCAGCTGCTCAGACACCCGTGGAATGTCTTCTTTGATCCCAGTAATGAACGCGTCTATTTGTGTCGCTACCAAAAACATCCAACGGGAAGCACAAGCGGGCCCCGGTTGTCTGTCGAGTCGGTTAATATTCAGGATGTGGTTTTTCTGCAGGAATTTCATCTGTGATGATACACTCAGCCACAGACTGTCTTTGTTTGTCATTAGTCTTTTTTTCCCTTTTATGTCTTCAAATGCCGTGGGGCTATTTCATCGCCACCAGAAACTTGACACTAAGTTAAAATACCGTAATGATAACACAATATTTTCATAATCTGGAAAAAGAAACCAATGTCAAACTAGAGCAGTCAGTGAAGCGTAGACTTCCACTAAGGCCAAATAATGATGACAGATAGGTGTAGATTTCTCCCTCAGAACTAAGCAGCTAATGTAATACAGGATGTCAAAACTTGGTTCTAAAAAGGAATTCAGTGATGGGGAGTAAGGACCAAGCCGTGCCGCAAATAGCAAATAATTGGAACCAAACACCATAACTTCTGTTTTGTTTCACAAAGCTCACAAATTCACAAAGTTTAGAACCATCCATGCTTTGACCTCCTCCAGACAGGACAATAGTTTTTTCTTGAGTAGAGGTTGCACCACAGCATGTTAAAAATGTTGGGGGACAACGCCAGAATACAGACTGCTGTTGGCCAAAACTGAATGACTACTATTCGGGAGGACTTCCTTAAAATAATGAGGAAGGACAGACTCATAAGGGAAGCTGGATAGATAAACCTGACGATCCACTTCCGCTGAAAACCCAGAGGAAACAGCTCAGTTTCAGAAAACAGGTGAGCCATGATTGGTCGGTATCTGAGCCCTGAGGGTCTGTGATGTCATTTTCAGTCGACAGCAGTGACAAAATGGCCGCCCCCTGACATGGCGAAAAACAGGTGGATTTTGCTGCTTATCTCATTGTTGTTTCAACTGATGGGCCGGCTGGGAACATATTCTTAAAAAAAATGGGTTGACTTCCACTTTAAGTCTTATTCCACAAACGCGATATGAATCAGAATACCATGTTTACACTAGTGGGGGCATGTAGAACATATTATTGCCAAGAAAAATGTTGACTTGTCTTCCAATTTAGGTATAAAAATATACATATCTTTCTCACCTCCTCAATTCTGCACCCATAAGAACAGATAAAGCTGTAAACCAAAGAAGACAATATAATACTGGTGCTTCAGGAGCCAGTACCATCTCATAGAGCTGCATGTATGTGCATGGAGTTGATGCAGACGCGCAGGAGCGTGAGACATCGTTCCCTCCCTGTGTCCTCAGAAACCACAATGATAAGCACCTGGACTCCCACACGCTCCCACTTAGGCCCAATTGGTGCTAAACTGGTCAATTGGAGCAGTGGCTAGCATTACTGCGGGGAAGTGGTGAAAGAACTCTTTTCACGACTGGATGCATTCTGGAACTGAAACTGCGAGATGAACAGATCCTTTATGTACACATGAGAGGAGCGCACACGCTGGACAGAGTGCGGTTGAAAATGGAAGGGCGCTTTTTCTCGGGCGATCTAATACACTCGCACGTGTCTGGGCCACACACAGACACACACGCCACATGTGTCCGTGTTCACCCCTCATCCTAACATCTAGCCTTGGCCTTGGCGCTCTCAATCCGGGCCACGCTCCTCGCCGACTTTGTGCAGGCTTTATTTCTTGGCGTGTACAACAATAATCTTCTTCACCCCTCCAAAAGAGCGGGCCGGGGGAAGAAAGGCCCTGCTCTCGACGCTTTACTTTATCTGGTGCCCCCGAAATGCCTGAAAGCTGAAAAGAGACCAAATCCCTCTCGTATGCAACAAAACAACACTGTAGCCCTTTCAGATTGCCGGCCCACATGGAAACAGTCCTTTCTGTCCTTGGCGGACTCTGTGTCTGTCTTTCCATGTGCTCACCACACATGTTGACACTGTTTGTTGTGGGTTAAGATGCCCTCTATAGAGCATTGTTCCCCTTGTAGCTTCTCTCTTATTGAGTTTTTCCTTCGTCGATTGGTGAGCTCGAGGGGAGCGAAAGCACTGAAAGACCCCCAGAGAGCAGTCAGCACTCCAGGGGGCCGTTCTCCCCGCAGAGCCCTCGCCAAAGGCCTTCATTGTGGGTCGCAGCAGGCAGCCGGCGAGGGCTGCGTGCTGGAAGTATTGTGTCGCCGTATGACCCACGTCACTCTCAGCAAAAGGGTCAAAGTTGAAGCCCCACCTCCTCGCGGGTTGCTCTGTACCTGCCCTTTCCGTCTTCTTCCATTTCGTCCACGCAGAGACACAGCCGTACACAAAGAAACACAGCAGCACACCACTAATCAGACTCTTAACGCGGAGAGGTAGCAGAGCAGAGAGGCTAATTCGGTGCACATTTTCACAAATGGCTTATACAATTAATGGAGGGACTAACGAGCAGAGCAGGTCACAAGCTCCTGTGTGAGATTTACCAGCTCTCAGCACTCGAGCGGGATTAAAATCTTATCAAAACACAAGAATAGCCTTGATGGCAACCCGTCTTTGTTGATGTGGGTTTATGAATCACAAGCGTGTATGCGTGTGTGTAAATGTGCACGTGTTAGATAAGTGAGATGGTGAAAGAGCTTGTCAAACATTTGCATCTATGCTGAGCCAGACCTCACCCCTATCTGCCATTCTTTCTAGGCACCCTTGTGCATGGAGGGAATGCTGGCTCTCATGCCTCCATGCGCAATCAGCATAAACACACGAGTACAACACAAGCACTGAGAGACAAGCATCAAGGAAATACGATTGCCTCCTCTAAGAGGGATATATACTGTAATATAACCTGTAACCAGTCAAAAGTTTGGAAGTCCATTCCGTCTTTCAAGGTTTATATTTCATGGGCCACATTTCAGTTTTAAAAATGGGCAATTATTATACCCTTACTTTGCTCCATATATTTGAATATACTTTTGTAGCACTGCGGGTCCTAGTCATGAATGGTGCCCATTTTGACAAGTTACATAACTGCTTCATAGACAGCATTTTGAGTATCATCAAGCAAGAACTCGCTGGTTGAATACCAAAACATTGCTTTTGATTGTATTCTGTCATTCTAATTCAATTTTACAAACATTATTTGCCAATGTTTATGGCTAATACAATGGCCACATCCAATATGGCGGATGCTCTGACATCTCGCTTCGAATGAGCCACCCGGTTCAAAGGGTTTTTCCCACACATGTACAGATTTATGCCACGCCGTGCTCCAGACTTCTGCTGGGTGAGTATAGAGATCTTGGTCTTAACTTTCCAACAAATGGAAGGTGAGTATGTCACTTGTGGGCCTTATGCATCACATTTTTTCTGAATTGTCATACAAACGTAAAAAAAAAATTAACACTTCTGACGGTCTATTTTCATGCCCAACGTAAATCTTGTGAAGCAGTTAGACCCAATTTTAGCAATGTCGCAGACAAGCGCAGGCCGACGTATCTGCGATAGGGAGGGGTGCGGCGCTATTGCAGGGCCTCACTTTTGCAGCCAACTTCCTTCATGGCCACTCAAAGCGGCTCCTGTCATTCCCTTTAAATGCAGCAAATTGTTCCTCCGGCAGGTGCATCTCCAAGACACTGCCAAATTGGCAAGCACGTCAGTCAAGCCTTGTGCTGATACAAAAAATAAGGATGTGACGGTATTTGTGTCATGGTGCAGATTCGCACGGTAAGAAAATAGTCCCTGGTGTCTATTTTTCTCTGTCTACCTTCATCATATTTGCTACAACAAAGAAAAAGAAAAACCAAGGTGTTTTTTTTCCCCCATTTTTTTCTTTTATATTATGATGTTGTTTTGTTGAAAAATAAATATGACATTCTCATAAGATTAAGACTATTTCATTGTAAGATTATGACTTTTTTTTTGTCTGGCTATGCTAAGACTGGTAAAAAAAAAAACATATATTAAAGGGAAATACAACATGCGACACACATTTTGTCTTGCACCAGACAAGGACCACAACATTTACATGAGCTGACAGATAATAAAGAAAATTGTATATTGAAATATAATTACGGTGCAAGTTTTTCCCATTCTTTAAGAAGTGTCTTTCTTCATTTCCTAGGTGTTGTTTACACTTTCATATCCACTATCCAGATGTGCACAGCTAAGGGAGCTCATTACACCTTTGACACAGGTTACATCATTGCTAAATTCCTCCTGTTTTTGAGTGCACTTCTTCATTTTGAACATTCCTGAGTGCACAAAGGCGACTAATGTCACTAAAGCACCAGTGTGGTGTTCAGGACAGAGGACAGCAATCAGAGATGGGTGCTGTCAGTGGTGATGTATGAGTGTGACCTCACATTAACAGTACATGAGCCTCTTAAACCCTGACCCATGTCCCCTCAAACCACCACACTGGGCCTTCAGTCAACGCTGTCCCCTCTGCAAGATGCGCGTTGTGCTGGGAAGACCCATTGTGTGTGTGCATGCATGTGTGTGTGCAGCGCTAACTCATGTACATTCCCCATGCTAACCTCTTGGCCATGTCCAGCGCCTGAGGCCAGGATTTGGGACTCACTATGAGAGGGATCTCCCACAGGGGGCCAGTTCCTGTCAAGCCCCCCTGGACGACCTTCCGGGTGTCCCGCTGGTAGAAATGTGTTGCCTCCTCTTGGTGTCTTTTTAGGAGTATCACCCCTTCGGGCCCCTGATGGGACATTTGTTGATATTGATAACTTGATTCAGCTTCAGGACGGATGACATTTTGTCCTGGAGGCCAATTTGTCATCTGCTCAGGAGCCCCAAATTAGGGAGAGTGATTGGAAAATGAGTGCTGACACTAACCCTTTCTTTTTTCACACAGTGGCCAAAGAAACATAGTTGACCCTCCGAAGTTGTGGGTCATACTATGTAAGTATAAATTTGAAGACTGTTCATCCATTTTCTATACGGCTTAAATGCGTTTGTTTTTTAGCACGTACTCGGGCTGCCTCCCACATTCCAAAAACATGCATGTTAGGTTCATCAGTCAGTCATCAGTCACCTAACATGGCTAACAAGTCAGCTGGCGTAGGTTTCGTGCAAAACAATAAGTGGCACACTATATGGATGGATGAGTTGCGTTGTATTGAACAGTCAGGCTCTTTCCTATGTTCTGTTTCTGGTTCTTTGGTTATCTTCACAATTGTACTTTTTGCCATTGCTTTGTGGAATAAAAAGCAGAGTTAATCCTTTAGATGCTCACTAAACTGATGTCACAATTCCAGAAATTTTATTCAGCTCCAAATGATTTAGCCGTTGGAGCTTTTTACTTTGGAGGTTCCACTGTAATCAGCAAAGCATTCAGTCCTGCCACACCACATGCATTTATTATTATATTTTATTTTATTTCTGGGTACAAATTTTGGCTACCTGTGACAAATGGGCTTCACAACTGAAGGTTGTTATTCTTGCACCTGAACATCAGAAGCCAGGATTCAATTAATGCAACCAAGGTCCACATTTCAAATGTAGCCTGATTTGCATCATAGAAAGCCGACTCAATAATTGACCCTGACAGCCAGATGAAAAAAATGTTCATGCTGGAAACAAGATGTGGCCCAATGTCACCTTATACAATAGCAGAGTGTGCTTGAATTTTTGTATTATATTATGCTTTGTACTGTCAGCTGTCTATCACAACACATAACAACAGGAAGCGAAAAAAGTTAATGACTGTATTTGATTGACAGGAAAATAGTAAACCCATTGTAAAATTATAAGGGATTTTGCAGCTCCTTGCCTACTTAACATGGTAATTAAATAAACAAATGACATATAACAAAAATAATCATCTCAGCATATATCTGAGATCCATGCTACACTCAATAAAAAAGGACACACTTTGCATTTTGTACATTCAACATAAAAATGTTAACTCTGTCCATCATTAACGTGAAAAAAACAAAATGTAGTTGTGTGGAACAGCTTGATGTAAAACAATTAAGTAACGTCAGTTTACAGCCTTGGACCAATTGGTTCCCTGTATCAGTACAAAAGAATACAAATGTGTAATAAGAGTACAGTATATCTTTTTTAAACAACAAAATGGTTTAAATAGTATTTCTTCAGTTACTAAAGTTCAATTTTACTTCAAGAGGAAGTCAACCCAAACATATTTTTTCAAGAATATGTTCTATGCAAGCCCACTAGTTGAATCAGGGCATTCTGATAAATATTGTGTTTGTGGAATAAGTGTTAATCCACTCGTTTTTAACCATCTCAGGGGGCGGCCATTTTGTCTTCTGTCGACTGAAAATTACATCACAACTGCTCACAACGACCAATCAGGGCTCAGATTCAGAGAACTAGTAAAAATGTATAGGGATTGAAAACTTGGAAGTGTTTCAGTTAGTGTCCCATTGTAAAGGATAAATGCACATCATTTAAAAATGTAATGGTGAGGACAGTATAAAGCTATATGATATTTGCGGTTATTGACTAGAATGGATTAATTTTGTTGTCATTATATTGTGTACAGCAAAAATCGTTGAAGTCTTTCACATTGTGAAGATCAACAATCTAGGCAAAAATAATTTTTTAATCCTCATTAGCATCGTGGTTGAGCCTAACAAGATGCATGTTTTTGGAAAGTGGGTGGAAGCCGGAGCACCGGGGGAAAACCCACGCAAGTGCAACAAAAACACTGGAAGGCCAAAGCTGAGATTCAAACCCAGAATCTCTCAACTGTGAGGCAAACACGCCATCCACAAGGTCATCGTACTGCCAGTAATAATACTAGGGCTAATAACAAAATTTCCAACACTCACAAAACTATATTTTTGATAAGTAGATTTTGAATTCAATGACAACACCTCATTTTCCTCAGGACTGTGCATCTTGTCGGCTCCGTCGTGACCTCTGACCAGGCATGGAAGGTGGGTTTCATGTGACGTATTCAAGGTTTTGCCATCTGTGACAACGCCCCCCCACACACACACACACACAACACACGTCCCACCGTTACTCGCACTGAGCTCTGGTGTCTTTTAAGTGGACAAGTGCTCTGTGTCCACATTCACTGTCCTGGAAAAGTTGCTTATACTATGTACGGCTTGTTTGTTTGCTTTTGGTCTATGGGGCTGACTGCAAAGAGCCTGTTGGATGCTCTATGCCTTTGTTTTTCTTTTCTTTTCTTTTTTTCTTTTCTATGAGTTCACTTTTTACACAGTAACCTTACAACAATACACGTTTACAACTTAATTTGTTTGTTTCCCCAGAACACAAACACAATTTCCAGACTAAGTCAGTCTCTCTGTCAAAACCATCTATCCATCCTAATTGAATGCCTTTTGTTCTGCAGAGACTCCTGAAGATATCCCGTATGGACACAGAGGGGCACCCGTGGCACTTTACAAGTGAGACACATTTTTACAGCTCAGCTTATATTTGATAATAGGATTCTTGTCACTAGCAGTTACAATGTTGAGCTCATCAATTATTATGAACTCATCATAAATATTCAAATGGTTCACACATAAAATAGTAATGGTAACTGTCACTGAAGTTTTATGTGATAACATTTCACTGAACACTTTGAACACTCTGAAAATTAAAATAAAACAACTAAAAAAACACGATACAGTTGATGGGACACTGAGATTTCCTAGGAATGTTGTAGAAGTGGTCATTTGAAACTGTAAACATGCATAGATTTATAGACGTGGTGCGTATTGATATTTATCTCTTGTTGAATCATTAGTGATAATTATTGTGAGTAATCATTACCATGATCAGTGTCTTCAGATAGATGGATATCATTGATCAAATTTATTATTTCAGACCTTTGTATCAAACCTTTTCTCTTTGCATTATTCAGTGAGCAAGTTTGAAAAAGGTTAGTAACGTCTGTTCTCAATTGCCCATAGCACGAATGTGTTTTTGAAAGCTTATTTGTCTATATGTGCCCAGTGACTGACTGGTGACCAGTCCAGGTCAGCCATTACGGATAGATGGGTGGCTGAATTTCAACCTCTCAGCCCGTGCATCAGTTGTCAAACCGCCTAGTGAAAATAATACAGGATTTAAACTGGAATGAAGCAACACACATTTTTAAAAACAGTCCGATGGATGGATAAATTGAACGTGTGTTATTACTTTCACACCGCTATTAATAGAGATGTGCTGCCACCTAGAGAGTATTAAAGACAAATCAAGTACACTGACTTTTCCCCCTCCTCTAATTGTAGTGTTCTAGCGTCATCTAGGGGAAGTTTTATGTTTACCCAAACACAATTTCAATACATAATATTACATTATGATGTACTGGTATGGCAAAAATTGTACATCCTCCCCCAGCACAATTTTATGCACTCACATGTGTAATATTTCCAAGTAAAGTGATCACACAGCTTGTATAACATTATTAGGCTATGTGAGAAATTGTATTTTAATGATTTGTACAGGGGCACGGTGGTCGACTGGTTAGCACGTCCGCCTCACAGTTCAGAGGTCGTGGGTTCGATCCCGGCTCCGGCCTCCCCGTGTGGAGTTTGCATGTTCTCCCCGTGCCTGCGTGGGTTTCCTCCGGGTACTCCGGTTTCCTCCCACATACAAAAAACATGCATGGTAAGTTGATTGGACTCTCTAAAATTGCCCCTAGGTGTGATTGTGAGTGCGGATGTTTGTCTTTGTGTGCCCTGCGATTGGCTGGCAACCAATTTAGGATGTCCCCCGCCTACTGCCCAAAGACAGCTGGGATAAGCTCCAGCACGCCCCGCGACCCTTGTGAGGAGAAGCGGTATCGATAATGGATGGATGATTTGTACAGAAATAGTTGTGTCTCTGGAGTACCTGCCTCAGATGTATGTAGTGGATGTATCCAGACGTGAGGAGCAGAATTTGGACCCAGAAGGGAACATGACTCGGAAGTTGAAAAATAAAATTAAAATTAAAATAAAAACATTCTGGGCGGCACGGTGGTCGACTGGTTAGCACGTCCGCCTCACAGTTCAGAGGTCGTGGGTTCGATCCCGGCTCCGGCCTCCCTGTGTGGAGTTTGCATGTTCTCCCCGTGCCTGCGTGGGTTTCCTCCGGGCACTCCGGTTTCCTCCCACATTCCAAAAACATGCATGGTAAGTTGATTGGATACTCTAAATTGCCCCTAGGTGTGTTTGTGAGTGCGGATAATTGTCTCTGTGTGCCCTGCGATTGGCTGGCAACCAGTTCAGGGTGTCCCCCGCCTACTGCCCAAAGACAGCTGGGATAGGCTCCAGCACGCCCCGCGACCCTTGTGAGGAGAAGCGGTACAGATAATGGATGGATAAAAACATTCTCTGCGAAAATACAAAGTAACTACAGAGAGAGAGCATGGTTGGATTCAGAAGACATAGTTGAAAGCTGACATTCTGACTAGAAGAAATCTTGACATACTGACGTGTCACTGAGTTACCTGAGTTTATATACTGTACAACATCAG
This sequence comes from Filicampus tigris, assembly GCF_054856515.1. Lineage (NCBI taxonomy): Eukaryota > Metazoa > Chordata > Actinopteri > Syngnathiformes > Syngnathidae > Filicampus > Filicampus tigris. Next base: position 9,935,506 of record NC_141228.1, on the reverse strand, counting down.
GTTTTTATGACAAAAAAAATGTGACATATTAACTCAGTCAGTGCCAGACATTCTCAGACCCTCTTTTACAATAACATTTGAAAAATATTCAAACATATATAAATCCTGGGATTGAATGGCTGGACTGTGAAAAGACAAATAAATATCTCCCCTGCAGTGAATGAGTTAAATAAATATTGATTGATTATCTCATTCAATCCCAAAGACAAATTTCTACGTCAAGACATATAAATATAAGGGACCAAATTTTGGCATAAAAGGACCACAGCCGCTTCATAGCAACTGATGTTGGCGGTGCCAGTCCGGTGGGCGTCGCGAGGGCCACACATGAGGCAAGGATGCCAGGACTTGCTTTGATGAAGGCATGCAACAGACATGACAAAAGACATCCATCCATCCATTATCTGTACCGCTTCTCCTCACAAGGGTCGCGGGGCATGCTGGAGCCTATCCCAGCTGTCTTTGGGCAGTAGGCGGGGGACACCCTGAACTGGTTGCCAGCCAATCGCAGGGCACACAGAGACAAACATCCGCACTCACAATCACACCTAGGGGCAATTTAGAGTATCCAATCAACTTACCATGCATGTTTTTGGACTGTGGGAGGAAACCGGAGTGCCCGGAGAAAACCCACGCAGGCACGGGGAGAACATGCAAACTCCACACAGGGAGGCCGGAGCCGGGATCGAACCCGCGACCTCTGAACTGTGAGGCGGACGTGCTAACCAGTCGACCACCGTGCCGCCATGACAAAAGACATGTTATCAAAACTGAAGAAAAAAAATGCATATCTTTCAATTCTCAGTTTTGCTTTAGATATGGCATTAATAATATTGTATTTGTATTGTTGTGTAATATAGAGATTTTAATAGATGATGTCAGGGATTATCTCTATATATGTATTGAAAATGGTCTTAATGTGTTGTACTGTAGTAGTGGAAAACAGTTCTTTCCTGTCAATAGTCAGCCCTTCCCTCTGGCTAAAGCTTTGTGCAGCTGTAATTTCAAACCTATTATTTCCATCGCTGCCACTTGGGATTTCCAAGAATCGGACAGATTGTCACGTCCCACACTTTTTAATCTGCGCCACCACTGCGACTTGTGCTTTCCTGCTATGACAAACAGGAAAGATTGTTTAGGAGTTTTTCCAACATGGAGTGTTGTTGTCTTTGCTTGCTTACTTTGGACTGATTGTGTTGGTAAGTCAGAGAAAGATGCAGCTATGACAGCTACTATATATATCTTGCAAAATTCTGTGCTCAAAGGTCACATTAGAATTTTAAAATAGCCGGACACTCTTAGGTGTTTATACCTTTAATAGATTGAAAATGTTCAATTGTGTAAATATATGGTCCTTTTTCTACAGCATAGCACGCTAATGACAAGCCATTGTACCCCTCAATGTGCTCCATGTATGTTTGGATTCTCATTTTGTTTTTTCAATGAAATTTTGCAACACAGGGAAACGTATTGCGTGTGTTGGGTGAGGCTTCATGGTTTTACATTTTTTGTTTTGAGTGTCTACTGTTCACCAAATACCTCCTCGCAGGTTTCGGGGAAGTCATGCCGTGGAAACAAACTTCTCGGTGGCCATTGGAGGAGAAAATGCAAGTGCAGAATTCTTTGATGACAGGTGGTTATTATTGTATACGTGTGTGTGAATGAAAAATACACAACAAGGATTAAAATGACTGTATGATAACATTTCTTCTGCTCTAGTTTCCAGATCCCATGAACATGACAGAGGAGAGCATCTCCAGAAGAGGAAGAAGAAACGTGGCCTCAGCTTGAACTCATTCTGTGACTTCTGGTGTCTTAGAACAAAAACAAAAGTGTTCAACTTTTCTTTCTGAGCTCGTTATGATCTGTGTTGGGCAACTTACGGGCACGTGATGTCAAAGAAGAGAATTGACAAGTGTGTGACACGTGATGAGTGGTAGGACCAGAAACTGAACTCGTTGTGATGCAATGCTAGCATAGCTTCTCTGTCCAAGCTGCTCAGTACAATATGGCAAAATCAAGTCAAGTGAGCTTTTTACTTGTATGACAGGTCAAAGTATTAAAATGTTGCTTAAAAGATTGCATGTACAGTCAACAATGGTTTTATGAACCATTAGTTTCTTGAAAATAATATTGTTTTATCATGCTGCTATTGATAGATTGATAGTGTTGTTTTTGTTTTCCACCAGTTTGTCTGGGACTTCATGTCACTGTTAATGCTCCAAGAGGCGTTGCTGACCCTCAAATGTTGGTTTAAACAAGGGGGTCAGTATATGAACAGTAAGCACAAACACATCAGAGACTTTGGAAACAAACACGGGTCACTCAACTAATCAACATTGGTCCAAAGGTTACTATTTGTTTTAGGTATTTGTTTTGGTCAGACCTGCAGACTAGCATTTATTCATCACTAGTCGTGAAGCTTTATGTGAAGTGTGCAATAGTATTTCAGGCTGACATCTGCACCTTTTTAACGAAGAAAAGGACATTTGTGGATTAACGGATTAGGCTCTTGGGAACTCTGCAGAGGGTTTTTTTTCTTTCTTTTTTTTTAATCATAATGGAAAGTCAAGGGCGGCTTTAGCTTTTCCCCGCCCTTCTGCATACAAGTAAGGCTCTTGAGTTCAAGTGTTGCTTTGGTTGTGATTTTGTCTCTTTTCACCACAAAGGCTGGCCTCTACAGCATAGGAGGAAAGGCAGGACTTTTTTCCGTGCGGATACACAATGTCAAAAGAGTGACTTCTGCAACGTCAGATTTCAGCTTCCAAACTTTATACCGCTTTTTATTACACCACAACGTGTGATTCAACTTGTTGTTTGCACACACTCACACAATTTGTCTTTAGTTACAGACATGAGTTGTTTTACTAACTATTAAACCTTTATTTCGTGTTAGTCCCATTAAGACCATCGAAGCCTTAATGAGTGGATAAGGCGGCTAAGGCCATTGCTGCGGTATGTCAGCACGCCTGCCATATTGGATGTGGCAGATTGCGGTATGTATGTATCTGATGATGATGTATGTCAACTACTTATGTTTAGGATTTGTATAAGCACTGAACCAACTCATGTATTTTTCTAATGTTTTCAGAAATGTTTACAATATCAATGTATGTTATACTAATTGTGACAATCAATTGTGGCAGAGTGGTACTACGCAGCATTGGTATTGTGTCCAACTATTTCCAAGATCAGCAAACCAATGATATATACTGTAGCACACACTGTACACACAACATGCATCTCTGACAATGTGGAAGAAGAAAGAACTAATACAAAGCAAGAAACGACAACGGAACACAGTTAGCTAACAAGCATGCATGCAGTACAGTTGCAACACACTATTTGAAAGCACATATCTTAACACCCCCACTTGCCCTCACATTGTTCATCATTAATACTGAGGTAGTGTTTCAGTTTACCCAAGTCTTTCATCTTGAATTTTGGTTTTGTGGAGACGCAGTAAATGAGCCACAGACAGCAGTGGTCAAGCGCTAGGACTGACTTGAGCGGCACATTGATGTCCACATGAGCAGGTTTGAGTCGGTCTATCATCCACTCTGGTTTACCTCCAGTGTCCACCACAAAGCTTTTACCCCCTCAACTCACGACTCACAAAGCCCGTTGCCTTGTGGGTCGCATGCTGTAGCGTGGTGAATGTTCACCCTCAGACCCTCAGCGATTGCCGTCCACAGAGCTAATGTGAACTGCAAACCCCTGTCAGAGGTGAGGTCAGCTGCCATGCCAAAGTGGGCAACCCAGGAAGCGAAGAACGCCCAGGACACCTCAGCTAAAGTCATAGATGACTATTTGCTGGTCATCTATGGTGGTCCTGTCTACCATGGTGAGGAGGTGAGTGAAAGCTTGGGGCATGGCAGGGGTCCCACCAGGTCCACGTTCACATGTTTAAAACATCTTTCCGGAACTAGAAACGGTGCCAACGGTTTGGTATGGTGTTGTACCTTGGCCCGTTGGCATGCCATGCAGGAGCCAGCCCACATCCTGATGTCTGTCCTGAAGCCCAACCAGACAAACTTGGCCCCCACCAGTTTAGTGGAGGCCCTCACACTCAGGTAGGAAATGATGTCAAAACACAGTGCTGCCATCCAGCAGGCACCATGGGCCGCGTTGACTGATGGAGACATCACATATAAGTGTGGTGTGGCATTATCAGATGCCATGTCCTACTGATGCAGTCCAGTGGGCACGGTAGGCTTGAATGTCAGAGTCGGCACCGACGGCCTGATCGGCAGTCATGAGGAGGAGGAGGAGAAGCAGTCGACAATATAGTTGTCCTTGCCAGTCACATGCTGGATGCTTGTAGTGAAATCAGAAATGGTGGTGAGCTGACGTTGCTGAAGACTACACAATAGCTCCAAGGTGTTGGCCATGGCAAATGTCACCGGCTTGTGGTCCACGAAAACAGTGAACTGCCAGCCCTCTAAGAGAAATCTGAAGTGTCGGGTGGTGAGGAAGAGGCTGAGGAGGTCTCTGTCAAAAGTGCTGTACCCACTGTGAGGTCCAATGCGTCGGTCGCGAGGGCAACCAAGGGGGTGGGAGATGGGTACGTTCATCGTGCTGTTTGGGTCAACAAAACCTTGGTTGAGTCAAAAGCTTTGTCTATTCCCAGAACCAATCAACTTCATCCTTTGGCCCTTTGCCCCGCAGGGCCATGTACAAAGGCCACATTTATATTGAATGGGAGTCCAGTTTGATAAAGCAAAGTCTGCAAATTCTATATTATCTATAAAATTATGTCATAATGGTCAAGTATATTCAAAAGTCTATCATTATTCTATGATTATTGTTTAGTCTGAATCTCAAGAGATCTGGCTTTGACAAAAGGTACATGTCTAGCGACATTGAGTCCTCGTCAAAGGTTGTACTTTGACACATCCAATATGGCGGCGATATCCCCGTACAGTGTAGCACTCAAGTCGGAGTTAGCGTTTGTGTTTAAGGTTAACTTTCAAAACCTACGAGTTGCTGACGCCCACCAAATGAAGTAGCCAATGGAAATGGACTTTGAGCTTCGGGTTCCGCTCCTTCGCCGCGCCCACCGAGCGTGCCCCTGACAACCGTGCGAACGTGTCAGAGTTGTCTGCATGGCACGGTGGTGGCACTCACCCTTGCTCTTCTAGCGTGTTTGACCAGTCACCACACACAGCGTTGCACGCAGAGGCAGCCATGTCGGAGGAGAGCGACTTTGAGAAAACGCTCGCCTCAATCGGAGGAAAAGAGAGGATCTACTTGGTGAGCGATGCGGCAGAAAGGAATGGAGCGGGCGAAAGCGACACAGACGTAGTGCGCGAGTTTATTGGCGATTTGTTCGGCGACCGACGGCCTCCTTCCACCATCGCTGGGGGTGATCTAAGCCACGTCTGTCCTAAAGACTGCGGCGACAAGCCGCCCAAGGGCACGCCCGACGATTTAGACTCGGGAACCCGCCCGAGTGGTACTCAGAGAACAGTAGTACGGCAGGCGAGCAGCTCCAGCCGGCGCAGGGCCATCGACTGCCCCGCGATCGTGTTCCTCTTCAGGCAGACTTTCATCAGCAGCGAGGTGTGCTTGAAGGAGGTCCTCAAGGACATCAGGGCGCGCACCAGCGGCGTATTCCCGGCATTGATTGGATTAGTGCGCATCACCGCCGGGGAGGACGACGAGAGCCGCCGATGCGTGCAGCACCTGGAGACTCTCATTCGCAAGGTGTTCCCGCAACATCCGGCGGACACAATCTGGGTGGGCTCGTTCATCCCCGGCACACCAAGCAGCGTGCTTGACATCAAGAAGAACGTCTTCAGAGTCATATCTTATTCCCAAACTACAGGTGTGAACCAATTAGTACGCTTCAATCACAGTAGCATGCATTAAACACAGTTTTGTCCAGTCCTTATAAAGCAGCAACATTTTTTTGTTGCGGGGCACTCGTACACAGAAAATGTAAATATTATCACTTCGTCACGTTTACCCATGCATTTGGTTGTTGTTGATATAGCTATTTTTAACAACAAACTTAATTTGACATAGAATTCAATGAAAATAATTACAAGCAAATGTAGAACTATTGTCCAATTTATGTGTAGATATGATGGGGTGAAAATAGATTTTTGTAAACACAGTTAAAGTGAAGGAAAACGCCATTTTGGTCAACATTTCGACCTAAATGAAAATAACAAATCCATTAAGCAAGAAACATGAAGTTCTTGATTTAGGGTTCAAGCGCATGTATTTGCTATAGTGGATCACATTAAATGAAGTGGTGGGCTGCACATGTCCTAAATTAGATTTCCAGAAACCATGGATTCAAGTATTCCTAAAGTAGTGCTAAATTTTAACTTTGCGATTCAAAGGTCTTAAAATTTGTTACTGGATTCTTGTTTTACGGTCCAAGCACACAATACACCACAGGTGTCAAACTCGAGGCCCGCCACATCATTTTATGTGGCCCGAAAAAGCAAATCAAATGTGTCAACTTTCATGATGCTTGCTAAAATTGTCATATGTAATAAATAATAACGTTGAGGTATGGGAAGTATTTTCTTGTTGCATTATTACAGTAACTTGAACATTAGCTGATCAACCTATCAATCTTGACTTCTGATATCAAAACTAGTTATCCATCAATTTGTTATTTACTGGGGAGGTGATTAAACATTTACATGGTTTCACAGTAATAACGGCCCTCTAAGGGAAACTATAACTGCAATGTGGCCTGTGACAAAAAAAGAGTTTGACATCCATGCAAAACAAAGATTTCTACAGTGATGCAAAATTGAGGGGGAAAAAAACGTTTTAGGCATTGATGGTCTACATTGGCCTGACACCTCACGTACCCTTTGTAATGTCTGGAATTTAAAAGGGTCTTAAACTTAAAGTAAACCCCCCAAAAATGATTTGGAATGATATGTTCAATGTGCCTTCACTAGTCTAAACATGCCATTCTTATTAATGTTGCGTTTGTGGAATATGAGTTACCAGCAAAATCCACCTGTTTTTGGTTTTGAAGGGGCGACTGAAGATGACATCAAAGTTGCTCATTGCTCAGGTAATGACCAATCACGGCTCACCGGTTTTCTGAAGCTGAGCCATGATTGGTTGGTACCTGAACCCTGAGAAACTGTGATGTCATTTTCAGTCGACAGAAGTGACAAATGTCCGCCCCATGAGATGGCTAAAAACAGGTGGATTTTGCTGCTTAACTCATATTCCACAAACGCAATATTAATCAGAATGCCATGTTTCGACTAGTGGGCCTGCATAGAACATATTCTTGTAAGGAACATTTTGGGGTTGACTCCCTCTTTTAAAGGGTCTATGTCATGCTAAATCAACTTTTTGGAGCTTTTAGCCATGTCCAATGAGGGTGCACTCTGAGGGGGTGGGGTGGGGTGCCGGCTTCCCCGGCAACTATACTATTTACTGTTTTGTGGGTGGTGCGTGCAACAGCTGGCTTTTAGGACGGCATCATGAAAACAGAGAGGCAGTGTTTTTGGGAGCCAGGTGTCTTAATTCGGGGTTAAAAAATGGCTATCAAAATAACAAATATTTCATGAAAAATTAGATTGCCATTGTGCCAAAGGTACTATATAATCATATACATATCCCTATAGTTAAATGTGGAAATCTTAAAATGGCATGATACAGACCCTCTAAGATATTTACTGGGTACTTTATGTAGAAAAAGCATTTGATTACCAAAAATGAACACAAAAGTTGAATAGTCAATCAAGTAAATTTAGTCAAATGTCCATCCTGAAAGCAACAGTTACAAATGAAATATATCTAGATTAATAGTGCAACATGCTGCATGCAAACATGGAAACCGCTGTCATCTGTGAAAACCAAAATTGGTCAGGTAGACATATTGCAAGTAGAGTACTGTGTAAGACTCAATTCATATCCAGTATACTCACCCACAACTTAGGTAAGAAACTCATAACTTTAACAATACTTGCCAAAGCATGTACCGCTATGTCTCTTTTACGCCACTGTACTTCTTGGTACATGGTAATGGAAAACTGCATTGTCATTACAATTATTAACTGTCTTTTATAAGTGGTGAAAAGATCACATTCAAGGAGCGAACCATTTGCCCAAGGTGTTACAAGTGCACAACTAAATTGTTTCCCACTAGAAAACACTATTATAATTATTTAACATTCATTTTTTTGTTATTATTTTGTTTTACTTATTATTATTATTATTATTATTACACAGTGGCTGTCTGCTTTTGACTCTCTCTTCCCATTTGCATAGCGACAAAAGCCAGATTGTGAAATGTTAACATACATTTTTTCTACTATCTGCATCGAACCCAACATGTTTGCTTTACACTTTAGGGTCTTTAACCTGAATGAAGGACAACATGCAGCTTTGACTGCCCATCCCAAAAACAGAATACACTTTTCCTTTTCCTTGTGTTGAAGGTGATTATGTTGATTAAAGTAAAGGGCCATCAGCCATAAATTCACTAATGAGTGCTAACACCAGGCAGACAAATGAAAGTAGGTCAAAGCATGACATTCACAAGACCACTACTTCTTCCTGAAAAAAGTCCAAGAACAAAAGGAGCTTTCATGGGATAATAAAGAATTTAGGATAAGTTGTCAACTTGTTAAATGCTCATTATTGCCTTGCAGATATTACCCTGGATCGCAGGAACCTGCTTTTGTGGCCATTCCAGTGTTTGTTCAGGTCTAACAGAGGAGCAGCCAACAGTCCTCCGACAAGCAAGCGAAGAGGTTAGCACCAACATGTCAATGACAGGACTGACTGACATAAACACTCCCACACCATCTGTTTTCCAACCTTGATCCATTCGATCGCTACAACACTTTCACTTCTAAACTTATTCCATCTTAAATACCATGGGTGAAAAGCATGCAGGCAACACCCAGTTAAGATAACATGCTCTGAATCCTGTGAGGAACCTGTGTTCAAGGAGAGTAGTATGCATTTTTCACACAACAGTTTTCTTGTGTTTTGATTCACATTCAGAGAACATTACGGGTTGTGGGTGGGCATTTTCTTTTATAGCTTCCAGGTCAAAAATCACCTTTGGCTTCAACAGAAAAACAAAGAGGAAATCAAGTCAAAATGTTTTCTTTGCTATATGTTCTATGCGCCCGCACTATAAACACGGCACTGATTAGTATTGCGTTTGTGGAATTAAACAGCCAAATCCACCTATTTTTAGTCATCTCAAGGGCCATTTTGCCACTTGCTATCAACTGAAAATGGCATTGCAGTGCCTAAGGGATCAGGTAACCGCCAATCATGACTCACCTGTTAATCTGGGTTTGGTTTTGTGACGTTCACAAGATGAGCTCTTAGGCACTGTCATATGCATGTCTAGGCCTATTTTGGGGGGTGCCCAAGCACCCCTAAAGAACTTCAAACACCACCAAAATTTTAGACATATTTTTTTGTCCCGCATGTTCTTTTTAACAAGCTTCAAAATTGTAAACACCATACAATACATGGTTGGAACAGAATACTTAATACAACAAAAATACCGTACAACCCCTTTTACTTGAAAATTGTTTGATTCACCTCATGTCACCTTATGTTTTATTATCTTAGTATATCTTATTAGATATAAAATGCATTGCTTAGTTATCTGCGTTTTGCTTGATCATACAGCGAGAGCGAGACAAAGAGCATGGAGAAGGTTTTATGCACATGAGGAGACTGCCTTTCAAGAAAAAGTGGTAGAAAATGTATAAACGCATTAAAATAAGTGGTTCTCACACAGGAATCAATACAATACAATACAACTTTATTTATATAGCGCAAGCCGCCACTGTATTTAGTGACCGTTCCAACACTTGACTCGCTCCAGAGCAGGAGATGTTCAGTCTCTGCATCCGGACTGCAAATGAATGCCGCTTGCGTGAAGCCATCACTGGCGAATTTACCTGTATGAGCCCCAATCCCTATTGTTTATGGTCAACCAAGTGTCTAAATAAGTTAACCGCTAAGATGTTAAAACATGAAGGGCATTCATATTGGGTACTTTTTCGCAGCACCTTATTTATAACTGTATTTATTTTTTATTCTAGGTGACTCTGGAAGCGTAGAGGAGAGCATCCCTTTGAAAAGCAATTCCACATCTGCTGCGTCTAATGAACAATCAGTTGGAGCAGATGCCTGATGTCATGTGACCAAGAGCCCAACACTGACCAATAATGTTGGGACTCTTAAGGCAAGAAGCTGGTGTCGAGAGCCTTCAGGTTGTCACGCATGTTAATTCGTGGTGCTCAAGTTTCTCAGTGCTGAGCGAGACAGAACATCTAATACAGACTTGCCTTATCGTGACATTTAAATGCCGCCTTGCACATGTACACACTTTCAAGCAAGTACAATAGATTAGCATGCACAATGTTATTATTACCTGCTGACCAAAACTACTCGTGCATTCCGAATTTTGGGTGAAAGTTATTTGAGTTTCAGAAGACTGGATATTGGCCTTCAAAATCCAGTATCAACATAGTTATATTTTTGTTGAAAAGCTTATTTGTCCCGCGGGGCTGAATCACTTTCTTCTCTTTCACTCAAATTATTTAAAACATATTGTGCCTTAGATTTATGCTTTTCACAACCGTAAAAGTAAACTAATTTTCTCTATTGTTGTTGTATTTATTAGGTTTATAGATTGTCCAATGCATATTTGAATAAAAAATGTTCACAATTTTGGTCTTTTGTCTAAGATATTCACTTTTTATTTATGGTTGTTCTGATCCGATCGACATGATCAGAAATGGTGCCCGATCACTTTATTTTCAACTGATAGTATCGGCTGGAAAATATTGGATTTTTAAATTTCATTAATTTCTAAAGTCAGGAATAAAATATTTGAGTTCTTTACTTTATTTGATCCACTGATGATTTACAGCCGTATTTAAAGATATGGATACCTTTATTAAAAACAAACAACAAAAAAAAAAGACAATTGAGACAATTTGGATGTGGTCTTCCTTTTTCCTCTTCATTGCATTGCAGAGGTTCGGGTCTTGGTGTCTGCAGATATTCAACATCAAGTGACTTAGACTTAGGTGCAAAAAAATGGGATCGGACGATCTCAACTTTTTTTTTTTCATTCTAAGAACTTGTGCGAGGACTTCTCATCCCGAGATAGTAATTGTAACCAACGGCATCCGTTGCTAAGTGATCAAGTTAGTTTTATGAAGTGGAATATATTACTTACCGACTCTTTGTCTCTCATCATGTTTGATGATTGATGGCTGATCTTCTATGGAGGGTTGTTTGAGCCGGAATTAAGTAAAATAAGGCTGGGATAGGCTCCGGCACGCTCACGACCCTTGTTAAGATAAGCAGCACGGATGGAGGAAATTAAGTAAATTAAAATGTGAAATAAAATAATTACATAATTAAATAATATGATAATAGAATTTAACATATAGTTCATGACATTTGACATTTTTCCATAGTTTTTTTTATTTCATAGGAATTTACATAGTTTTTTAGATAATTACATTTCATATTTCGTCGGCCACATAGCATAACTGCCTTAGTCATATTTCAATGTTTTTGGAAAACAATTTAGAACAGAACACACATGGGTATTTTTTATTGAATTTTATTCCTTTTGCTTACTTGTTCACACAGCTGGTTGAGGGTTTTTTTTTTTTTTTTGTTAAAAAATCAATTAAAAAAAAACTATGTGTGTACTCTATTTTTTCCCAAAAGTTATGACTTGGCCAATTATGCTATCTGGCCGACGATTGATTAAATTGTCAAGTCAAAGTCAAAGGCACCGATTGATGAGGTGGTCACTGAGTATGTGTATCTATTAACTTGTCTTTGTATGTATTTATTAAATGTATTTAGTGTTTTGGCACAAACAGCCTCTTATGCCCATATTGAAAGGTGAAGCAACTGATGCACGGCAGCGCGTTTGTGGAAAACCCTGTCTTTCAGTCAATTTCATTTTTCAATCCCCTTCATATATTTTACCTTCATATCATTATTAAAGGTGACATATTTTAAATAAATTTACCACCGTGGAATATTTTTCAAAAGCAGAATATATTAAACACATTGCTTTTAAATTGTACTTTTTTATCAGGCTACAACAAGGGCAGCTAAAATAGAGGTGTAGCGTCGGGGAGCTCAAGCTTTGTCAAAAAGAAGTTAGCGGCGGCTACGTTGAGTAGCACTGTTTTGCATCTCCTCGCAGTTAAATTCTATAAAGAATCCACACGTTGCTGTATTGTTGAACACTTGACCCGGGAAAAAGGAGGGAATACAGGCTAACCATGATAACATCTGCCGGTAAGTAGAAATTATTTTTGATAGCCTCAAGTGTAGCTAGCTGCCATTGATATAGCTGAGTCACACAGATCACAGTATGCTGTCAGTTAGCATTTAGCCTACAAGATCTCCCAAAAGCTTATACGTATTATCTGTCAATAGTTTAAACATATATATTACCATGAAGCAAGAATATTTACTTTAAAATGTAACGCCACGTGTTGGAAATGCAGTATGGAGGAATTTCTCCGAAGCGCTACTGATGCGGATGGTTAAGATTTTACCTAATGTTACTTAACTTATTTAGGAATCTATGACTACCACTTAGCTTTCTCAGTTACAAACTGTTCTGTTCTACATCACTTCGATTATAACCCACAAAAAGAAATGTTTCCTAAGGAGTAGCCCGATGACAGATCATTCGTATTTATACAAAATTGATTAATATTATGTTCTTGATACACCTTTTGTATTGACTTTTCAAGAGTGGGAGACCCAATTAATGCATAGAAAAACACACATGACAAGTGTGACCAACCCCCCCGCCCCAAAAAAAAAAAAAAAAAAAGATGCGTAGTAACATGTATCGTTTGACTCAAAACCTCAGATTGTGGAATCAAAACATATTGTATTTCCCTCCCCAGCTGGAATTATTTCCCTCCTTGATGAGGAAGAACCACAGCTCAAGGTACGGCACATCACACAGCCCAACATTGTGCTGCTGCCTTTAAATGAACAGTCCTGTTTAAGTAATTTGTTTGAATTCTATTTGCAGGTGTTTGCGCTGCAGAAGCTTGACTACCTTGTCAATGACTTCTGGGCTGAAATTTCAGGATCTGTTGATAAAATGTAAGTGGCATACTTTTTAAAATCGCTTCTTTAGCAACCTAACTTTATAAGCCAAAGTGTGCCGTCGAACTAATAAAGCCATAATGACAGTAACATTTTTTCTTGGGGGATATTATTTTATTTTTCACCAAGTTTTTGTAGGCATGTAGTTCTGTTGAGTCCTTGGTTTAGTCCTGTTCCTGAAGTGGTAACGTAAGTGCCCTAGTCTGTCACTAACCTACATTAACGCAGTAGTAGAATCGTAATTACAGCATTGTATCAAAATAACTTCCGTTCTATAACTATCAAACAGTCAAATGAAAACCAGTAAGTATTGCATTAATCAAGCGGGCTTTGTGGTGCAGCGCTGACGGTTGCGATATGCTGATAAAGGGTATTCAATATATTTTTGTGAGATCCACTAGCACAAGAACTTGATGTGCACGCTTAATGTGTTTACTATTGGCCTCACATTGCATATAAAGCATTATCAGGTATTTCTTTGTTGCAGAAGAAAAACCTACTAGATGTTGTGCATGACATCATTGATCGTAAACCAGTATGCTTCTGCAATCCCGTTTCTTTCTTGTTTGTCTGTTGCACGTGCAGCGAGGTCTTGTACGAAGATGAGACATTCCGCAACAGAGAATTTGCCGCTCTGGTGGCCTCAAAGGTCTTTTATCATCTTGGGGCTTTTGAGGAATCTCTGAACTACGCGCTCGGTGCCGGGGATCTCTTCAATGTCACTGACGACACTGAATATGTGGAAACCATCATTGGTGAGTGATGAAAGATTATCGTTACAGTATCTCTTATTATTTAGATTAAATGATGGCGGTGGTTGGCTGTCTGTACCAGAGAGAGGAAGGTGACACCCCTCATGATTTGATATTTCCTCCTGCTAGCCAAATGCATCGATCATTACACCAAGTTGCGTGTGGAAAACGCTGAGCTGCCAGAGGATGAAGAGAGGAAAAGTATCGACCCCCGGCTGGAGGGCATTGTCAACAAGATGTTCCTGCGGTGCCTCAACGACCACAAGTACAAGCAGGCCATCGGCATTGCCTTGGAAACTCGCCGTCTTGACATGTTTGAGAAGACCATCTTAGAATCGGTAACGCTCCTTCTTACCCTTCACAGCTCATATGAGAGGTATGATTTGTGTTAATGGCTGCGAAATGAGCTATTTGTTTGCTCCCATTTCCTCCTATGCAGAATGACGTTAGTGGGCTACTTGCCTACAGTCTGAAGGTGTGCATGTCTCTCATGCAAAACAAGAAGTTTCGCAATGAGGTGCTGCGGGTTCTGGTCAAGCTCTATATGAACCTGGAGAAGCCAGATTTCATCAATGTCTGCCAGGTAACTACCAATGTTGTCTTCAAAACATCATTACCTTTACGTTTTTAGTGACGCATCCAAATCTGACTCAGTCCTACAATAACGTTCTGCTACACATGGATCAACTCAAACTTTTTTTCCTCCTACTACTCTAGTGCCTGATATTCCTGGATGATCCTCAAGCTGTCAGCGACATCTTGGAAAAGCTGGTGAAGGAGGACAACCTGCTGATGGCCTACCAGATCTGCTTTGACCTGTATGAAAGCGCCAGCCAGCAGTTCCTCTCCTCTGTCATCCAAAATTTGCGAACAGTCGGAACACCGATCCCATCAGTTCCTGGTTCCACCAATACAGGCACTGTGTCCACTACAGACAAAGACAGGTGAAAATGAAGTTAAATGAAACAGAATTTGATTAAATATGAACCAGTCTCCTATTCCGTGCATTTTAATTTTTTTTTTTTTAAAAAAGCACCGTGTTTAGTTACCTGTGCAGATGAATGGTTTTCTTTCCCCAGCGACGCAATGGAAACAGATGACAAACCTGGCAGTTCCCCTGCAGGAAAGCCAGCAGAGACGGTAAAGGAAACTGCAGTGTTTGTTTGTGTCTCTGTTGAGAAACCGCAAGTTGGCCATGAGCTCATCGTCTGGCTTCTAATTACATTCATAGAAGGACGAGCCTAAAGACCAGAATGCCAAGATGATCAAAATCCTCAGCGGGGAGATGGCCATCGAGTTGCACTTGCAGTTCCTAATTCGAAACAACAACACTGATCTTATGATCCTCAAAAACACAAAGGTAATGTGTGTGAGTCCAGAGCGCCTGTAAAAAGAGACAAATAAATAATAAGTAAATGAGCGCATACTTTTGCCACTCTGTTGTATGAGTATGTCTGTCATTCCACAAAATTAAATCTGTTTCTGCCATCTTGTCACGTATTACCTCAGCCTAAGAATAGACGTCTGGCGTACGAACGCACTTGTGCGCACACTGGATGCACGACAGTGGGTTTTAGTTTATTTAAACTTTCAATATCGATTATTAATACCTCTGAATCGATGCAGAATCTTTTTAATACGAGGAACGATGCATCGAAAAAGTGATTCTCCTTCACACCCCTAATTTTACTGTTAGAAAAAGGTTAAATAGAAATGCCTGTGTATGTGTGGATTTGCTCATATTTTAGAAAGAGTTGTTTGATATAGCTTTTTTGTGTGCAATTCTCATTTCAAGTCTCCCATCTCATTTCAGGATGCGGTCCGAAATTCTGTGTGCCACACGGCCACCGTCATAGCCAACTCTTTCATGCACACTGGCACCACAAGTGACCAATTCCTCAGGTAAGCATTTTATTGAAAATGACACATAGAGAAGTATATCTCCAATTAGTTAAATTTCTCTCATTCTGTTTTTGTTTTTACAGAGAAAACCTTGAATGGCTAGCCAGAGCCACTAACTGGGCAAAATTCACAGCAACAGCAAGTCTTGGTGTCATTCACAAGGTCCGCTAAAGAGACAGTAATCAATAGAAACCAAAGCAACCCATATTTTTCACAATCTAATATTTAAAATGAGGAAAGAAAAATAAAAAAAGTCTCTAGTGCTGCTTGTTGTTAGATTCTTGTCATTTTTTTCATTAGGGTCATGAAAAAGAGGCACTTCAGTTAATGGCCACATACCTGCCAAAGGACACTTCCCCTGGATCTGCCTACCAGGAGGGAGGAGGTCTGTATGCTCTGGGCCTCATCCATGCCAATCATGGCGGAGACATCATTGATTACTTGCTTGGTCAGCTCAAAAATGCCAGCAATGATGTAAGTTGGCCTCAACACGCTTGAACGTACAAAGCCTGACATGTAACACGTGCTTGAGGAGATGTTTTCGTGCTTCTTACATGACTGTGTGCTTCATCTGTTTTCATTCGAACAGATTGTTCGTCATGGAGGTGGTCTCGGTCTCGGTCTGGCTGCTTTGGGAACTGCTAGACAGGATGTGTATGACCTCCTCAAGTCCAATCTGTATCAGGATGATGCTGTCACTGGTATGTGGAACCAACACAAGTTGGCATGTTCTGGGAAAAAACAACCACCTGGGAGAGGCATTTAGCCTCTATTGATTGTCTTATTGTGATCTGACGACAATTTCGTTGCACATTGTTGGTATATATTTAGAATAATGTCTTCAAATGATTCAGAACAATGTTAATTCTTCTGATGAGAATTATTTATCATGCGTGTCCTTCCAGGTGAGGCTGCTGGCCTGGCCCTGGGTCTTGTCATGCTGGGCTCTAAGTCCGCTCAGGCCATTGAGGACATGGTGGGCTACGCGCAAGAGACCCAACATGAGAAAATCTTGCGTGGCCTGGCGGTGGGAATCGCTCTGGTCATGTATGGACGCATGGAGGAGGCTGATGCCCTCATTGAGAGTCTCTGCAGGGACAAGGTAAAGCTCACAAAGGGGGGGACTTGTTAAAAATGTAGAATTTTTCCACATAAAAAGAAACGTGGCGTTTATTGTGGAGGGTTTGTGACCGCATTGTATCAAATTGTATCTGCAAATTCAGACACCCATTCTCAGAGCACTGCTTTCCCTTTTTTTGACTTTTAGGACCCCATACTGCGGCGGTCTGGTATGTACACCGTAGGCATGGCTTACTGCGGCTCTGGGAACAACAAGGCCATCCGACGCCTGCTACATGTCGCTGTAAGTTTTAATTGGTTGGTCCACTTCAAAAAGCTATTCTAATATAAATGTTGAAACTTTCAGCTTCTCCCATATCCGTCCACTAGATGGCACCATCTGCATGCTAGTATCAGTAGTAGGCCTCTCATATTAGTTTTGAATAGTGGCTACATAAGGATTTGCAGGGTTTGAAGAGCTGCTATATTTGCATTAATGAACTGACTGTTTCTTTCAATTTAAGGTGAGTGATGTAAACGATGATGTGAGGAGGGCAGCTGTCGAGTCCATTGGTTTCATCTTGTTCAGGTAAGGACCAGATGGAATAAATTAAAACAGTACTGGTCAACAACCAGTTTATACTGCAATACTGCAGATTTTTTTTTTTAACTTCATGTGAGACTGAATTTGAAAAGGCAAAATGCTGTCTCTTTGCACATAATGCCATGACAGTGTATCCGTTGTTTTTTCCTGCTGGCCAAAATATGACAGCGATGTATTCATTGCCTTGCAAAAGCAGCCGAGTATGATCCTTAAAGGGGATAGTTTATTTTCAGGGGGTCACAAAGATTGTGCCATGGGCATTGTTGTGTTCTAGTGTGCACAAATCAGACAAGGGAAAAAAAAAAAGGCCTACTGAAAAATGCTGTCCCGATATTGTTTCAGTGGAATAATTATCCCATTCAACCTCTAAGGCTGGGGGTTTCAGTCAAAGCGACCAGACCTATTAGAACGATACTAAAATTGATCAGTGGGGGATGATCAGCCTATGCAATGTATTCCTGCTGCTGTTAGCATTGCCCTTTGGATAATTCACTTCAATCAGACCGAAATGCTCAAGGCAGAAGTGTCATCATTTCTGCTTTCACACGTACATGCCAAGAGCACAGTGTAATGCAAGAGTTTTATTTTTATTTTATATATTTAAAAACAACAGTTGAGTATGAAGTATTTGTCTGATTTCTTCCTAAATTTTATGCAATATGTATACTGTCCATACACATTATTGGTAGCTTTTCACATTTTACATTGTATAGAATCAAACGTCGTCGTCTGATCAGGCAAATCTGAATGTAATCCACCTGCAGAGTTCATTCTTAGTTCATGGATGTCATTTTTTAACAAGTTTGTTTCTCCTTTTAATTGAAATTTCCCAAAACTGCGTTGAATTTGGATCATTATGTGTGTATTGGAACAAAACCGTGTTCACCGTTCTGCTTGCGATGCTTTTGGAAGAGAGGTTGTTCTTTTTTTTTTTTTAGGCTGAAGACAATGCATGTCTGAATTGGTTAGTTTGGACAAGTTCTGTAAACACAGCACATACCCATCCCCCTATAGCCATTTTTCAAAATCAGAAAAAGACCAAGCTGTATTTCCAGCAACAAGGAAGATGACGTTCAAAGAGTTTATTTAACAGTCAAAGAAAATGAATGTTTCTGAGTGAAGACACAATTCAGTTTAGCAACACTTTTTATTCAGCACGTTTAGGTTCTTGGTGATGTATAACTTAAATTTATAGAGCCATTTTATACAAAAAAAAACTATTTGAGCATGTGAATACAATTTAGGCAGCACAAAATGCATGGTCTTTAGAGATGTAGATTAGAAAGGAAGTAGCTACATATGGCCTGAGATGGTTTATAGTCCAAATTAAGTGCATTTTATTTCTGTACAGTTGACAGAATGTAAACATTATAAGGATCATGGGTTGACTGGATTTTACCTTTTTAAAACCTCTCAAAGTATTTCAGCCATTATGTTTATCTCAAATGTTTCTTGACCTTTGCCGTTTTAAATACTTGACATTGTTAATTTGGTCTTTCTTGTCAACACAAGATTCATACTTTTACAGTAAATGGTTAGCTGTATGTGTTTCGGAAAGGTAACAGTGTCCTGTTTTCCTACATTTGGAGTGATGTAAACAAATGTTGGCGGTGGCATAAAATGGCAAAATGCATGATTTAGCGGTTTGGTGCTGTAACATTGTACAATTGTGGGGTCAACCCCAGTAGATGGGTCTAGTTTCAAGGAAAGTACATTGCAAAGTGCCAGTCAAACAAACCAAGTCCAATCAATCCAGCGTTTGAAATTGGTGGTGGTTCAATCATTTTGATCTGAATTCATAAAAGTAGAATTTCAGCAACATCCGAGCCACTTCCCGCTGCTTTCATGTTGATTGGATTGTTGTGGCTTCATAGGCGGCTCACATGTTCCTCCTGCTTGGCGTCGTAGTTATCGGCAAAGTGCATTGTGTCTAGCACAACCCCGCTAGATGACTGGGCAGGTGGCTGGCATCTCAGCGGACTTTGGGGGCTCACTGCCCCAATGCCGTTCCTCATGCCCCTCTTCATGAACAGTTTGGAGTTTTCGGCCATGGACGATCCGAATGAAATTCTCGTAAGAGTCCGAGTGACGTTTGCGGCCTTTGGATTTCTGTCCGGCCGCTGATGTGCGAAGGTCTTATAATTACAGGTAATGTAGCGTGTGAAAGCCTGCCGAAAGGTCTTGTTGAAGAGCGTGTAAACCAGCGGGTTGATGCCCGATGATACGTAGCCCACCCACACAAAGATCTCCATCAGCCGGGAGATGATGTTGACATCACAGCTGGTACATAGCACAGAGGTGACGTTCGTGATGAAGAAGGGACACCACATGACCACAAACAGCAGGAAGACTATGCCCAGCACTTTTGAGGCGCGCTGCTCGTTGCTTAGAGTCTGCATTGACTTCTTCCCCATGGTGGACATTCTACGGAAGGGGATTTCACCAACATTAGGAAGGTTTGCTGTATCTACATTGGGGTTTTCTTGCATCTTACAAAACCTGTCCAGCACATGAAACTGGTCAACTTGATTGGCAGTCCCAGGATGGTCCCTTTGGGAAACTGTGGACACTGCCGGGTAGCTGAAGCGCTGAATGACCTTTGATCTCAGTAGATACACCTTTTTGCGTAGCACGTGGACAGTAAGAAGGTAGATGACCATCATTATGATCAGCGGAACAAAGAATGCTGCCATGGAGCCAAACATGATGAATTCCCGGAAGGTGTCCGTTTTAAGCTGGCATGTGTGGTTACTGTTGAAGGTGATGTTGTTTCTAGGTTGGTAGTTCTGGAGCCCCTTGATTGGAATAGGGATCGCTATACCTGGAGAAGAATGAGAGATATACATTTGTATGAGACTTAAGGGCAACTCTTGCCACTGCCAGTTTAGCTTGATGTTTCAAGTAAACGTTTTTTCAAAAAAATCCCATTTGGTAATTGAAATTGTAAGATGTGAGATTCCTATTTTCTCCAGTAGATGGATGCGTACGCCTGTGGTCAGAGCCAATGAGTCTGCTTTAAATTGTCATCATTGACTCCACGAGACAGCATTGGTAACATCTTAAATGTTTGATTTTTATTTATTTTACTTGGGTTTTGCTGTTCCGGTATTGCCGAACCCACACCGTGTCCCTCCCAATGCTGCAGAGAATGTAACTGTTTATATTGCATTTGCTTTTATTCCATCCGGCCTGTGTTTATGAGCCTGTAAACCAGGTCTGCCAAGGATCTTGCATCAAGAAATGTATTTCAAAACCTTGCCAGTGTTTGAAATTTGCCATTGTCGAGATGGCTACAGAAATGAATGAAATATATGGCAAAGTGAAAGAAGATGTGAAGTGATATGCTTACAAATGGATATAAGCCACACCAGTGCTATCTTGACCATGGCCTTGGCTCTGGATTTGTACTGGCTGTGCTGTATGGGCTTCTTGATGGCAATGTAGCGATCCAGTGAGATGGCACACAGGTGCATGATGGATGCAGTTGAAAACAGCACGTCCAGGAAGAGCCAAATAGGGCAGATGAAGTCTGGAAGGGGCCAACCAGAATCTAAAGAAATAGTAGAGAATAGCAATTCACAACTGACTGGTATTTTCCCCGAACAGTAGTTCTGCCTTATTTTGGGTTTCAAGCGGTGGTCTGCTCTTGCAGTAGGAGCTGTATCACCCAACAAGGGATTCAAAGTAGCACTCAATAAGAAGATCTGTCTTTGTTTATATATGTGAGGTAGGACTGTGCTGGAAAGAGGAGTGGTCATAGGCTGTTGACGGCGCTAAAAGCTCTTCATCTAGAAGTCCCGGAGACTTACAGTAATGTTTATTTTCACTTCCAGGCATTCATTTGGCACTTAAACTTTTATTCCAGCACCTTTTTACTGTGGAGCGGGACCCTTTGAACATGTTTACGGTGGTTTTGATCTTGCTGTCCGATAGGAACCTTATTGTATGCAGTTATGGCATTTGTCGTCCTTCTACGCAAGTAAAGACGTATGACCGCACATATTGAATTCTGAATGATTTCCTTTTAATTACTAGTTGTCAGTATCTTGAATAGAAGTCAGGCACAAAGATAATCTAAGTGTCAGTTTCCGTTCATTCATACAGTTGATATTTTATCTTTGGACTTTCCTAGTGAGTTAGTGACGTTGACAAAATTGTTCTATATATGTGAGTAAATACCTCGGAACTGGGTCTGTGGAAAGCTGATTGTAAAGTATGATACTGTATAGAAGTATTATATATTGATAGCTGAATCTTGATTTGCCCCCCCATACCCCTACAAATTTGGCATTCCACACAAGAATGCAATATCACTACCAATATTGTATATTAAAGTATGCATAGCATGTTTAACATGCACTTAATACACGTATGATTCAAATGTGTGCAATTAATTTCCTGTTGGTTGTTCTCTTGCCATTCTTTTGTCAAGTGCCGTTGAGGAAGTTCTTGGTGGGCCTGTTTCACACGCGTTTGTTAGTAATCATTTTTGTCAGCTAACGTTTAACTTACTGTAGAGGACCGTGACCAGCGCAATTGGCATCACCAGGAGTCCCACCAGTAAATCAGCCACAGCAAGTGACATCAGGAAGTAGTTGGTGGCATTCTGCAGTTTCCTCTCAAGCGACACGGCGAGGATGACCAAGATGTTTCCGCCAATGGTGGGAATGATGACCATAACGATAAGCAGGGCAGCCCACTTTAACTGAACCCCAGAGGTTTCTGATAGCGAGCCGTCAGCCTCCAGTGGAGCCGCATCTGACTGGGACATTGTACTGTGAAGGGTCCAGCGGGCCTTGTTGTGGGTCTGGGCTCTGATCTCTGTGGTTTTGCAGGCTCGGTCAGCATTGTCACCGGTAGCCACTGAGAAGGGCAGCTTGGTAGGCCAAAAAGCTCAGGGGCAGTGCCCTGGATGCCCCATACCCTTGGGAAATATACTACTATTAAAATAAAAGAAAGACAGCATCTGGGTAATTTTGGGAAAAAGCTCCTGTATTGTTAATCCATAGACATGAAGTATTTCCACAGGGAGACACCAGCTGGAGTCCTCATGTTCCTTCGTTATCCACTATCCATTCCTTCCAGCTGTAAGGGCAAACAGATCCATCGGTGGAACAGCAATATATTATCTCATACTCTCAATCATATGACAACAGAAGGTGATTGTAAAAAGTGAGAATTGTTTTATAGAAGTTGGGAAAATGGCTTTTTCTTGAAAAATTGTCTACAATTTGTGTGCGTGCCTCTGAACGGATTCAACAAAGTGTACCTAACGTTGCAACTTATTTAACTCTAAATCCAGTAAATCGTGATCCATTCAAAAACAAGTCACATCCTTTAACACACAAAAAATGGTATGTATAACGCTGCAAAGGTTTCTTACCTCTCCTGAATGAGTTGCTCGTAGATGTTTCAGCTTCCAAAAAGGAGCACTGCAACATTATATTTGTAGCCCTCCCAAGTGAGAACATGAGACAATTCTCTCCATGTGCCTGATGGGCGATTGGTTTTCCGTCCAAAATGTCTGGCTATGCATCACCTCCCGTGATCGCAGCTTTAGAACTTTCAGATGATGTGGCTTCTGCCTTCCCCTTTCCTTCTTGCTCTCCAAGCCTCTAGAACTTGTAATCGCTACTTCTTTCGCCGCCTCTCTCCCCCTCCCTCCCCTCAGTCTTGGTGAGTCACTCTGTGTGCATAACATATGAAATGTCTTCATGGTGGCCACATGCCAGTGGTTCCCGGGGGTCTTTTTTTTTTTTTTTTTCCCCCAACCCAGTTGCCCCAATGTTTAGATCTCTCATTTTCTCTTCTCTCCTCGATTAGAAGTTACACAAACATGATCTGAAGTGGTAATGCATTTATACATTTGCTGTCCACTTTTTAAAATTCCATTTTTACACTATTGATCTTTTGAATTAAGCCACAAAAGTCTTTGCTGTCTCAGTCCATTTTAAAAGCAGGTGCAAGGTTTTTAAATATGTGAAAGAATTTACATTATGTTGAATGACTATTTCCCATTATGTCCTTAAAGGGTAGTCTCCGCTTTAGCCAAAATGTTTGTCTTATACATGCACAGCTTGCCTATAAAAGTCATACTATATCACGTCTTGTTTATTACAACACTGTCCAGGTGTGATCAGTCCCTATTTGAATGATCATATGTCACAGTCAGGAAGCATGTTAAAAGATCTTATCTTTGAAGTATTGCCACAAATGCATTGATAATCTGTTTTCCTGCCACTTTGGCTTACTGTCTGACGTTCCTTGCAGAGGCCTTGGATATGTAGACCAAAGGGGCGATTCAAACACAGCTGTATCAGCTGTTGGCACTCCTCTTTTGATATATTTGAGGCATGCACACCATGATTTAGTACTTAATTAAACAGGCCTATGCTACATTCAGAGGACATCACAGGTGCTATTGCAGGACGTCATCGGACTACCAGAATAGAATACTTGATCTCTCTAAATTACATCAAAAGGCCATCTTGATCTGACATTGAGCACCATGTAAATCAAGTTTGATCCTCTTGTGTGTTTGAACTTTGAGTCCAGAAGCAGTTGCTAGAATGTACAGGAAAAAAAAAAAAATCTTTGTTAATGCGCTTTCCACAACATGCAGTTAGGCAGTCCTGTTAAACGGGTGTTCAACATTTTGGAACAGTGGAAAACGTTCATTGTAGAGCTACCGTTTTAGTTCTCAAATATACCGTGGGTACGGAAAGTATTCAGAGCCCTTGAAATTTTTCGCTTTCTGTGTCGCTGCAGCTATTTGCCAAAATTGAAAAAGGTCATTTTATTTCTCATTAATGTATACCCAGCACCTTGACAGAAAAAAACAGAAATGTAGAAATGTTTGCAAATTCATAAAAGAAAAACTGAAATAACACATGGTCACAAGTATTCAGACCCTTTGCAAAAAACCTTCATATTTAACTCGCCATTTCTTCTGATCCTCCTTGCGATGGTTCTGCTCCATTATTGGAGTCCAGCTGTGTTTAATTAAACTCATTGGACTTGATTAGGATTAAGACCTTACAGCTCACAGTGCATGTCAGAGAAAATGAGAATCATGAGGTCGAAGGAACTGTCCAAGGTGATCAGAGACAGAATTGTGGCAAGGCACAGATCTGGCCAAGGTTACTAAAAATTTCTGCAGCACTCAAGGTTCCTAAGAGCACAGTGGCCTCCATAATACTCAACTGGAAGAAGTCATGCAATTTTGGGAGAAGAGCCTTAGTGAGAGCGGTAAAGAAGAACCCAAACATCACTGTGGCTGCGCTCCAGCGATGTTGTAGGTGGATGGGACAAAGTTCCACAAAGTCAACTATCACTGTGGCCCGACCTCCGAAGCCTTTCTCAGTGAAAGACACATGAAAGACCTGAAGCACACAGCTAAAATAACAAAGGAGTGGCTTCAGAACAACTCTATGACAGTTCTTGACCGGCCCAGTCAGAGCCTTAAGCACCTCTGGAGAGAGCTGAAAATGGCCGTCCACCCCCGTTCACCATCCAACTGGACAGAACTGGAAAGGATCTGCAAGGAAGAATGGTAGTGTATCCCCAAATCTAGGTGTGAAAAACTTGTTGCATCATTCCCAAGAAGACTCATGGCTGTACTAGCTCAAAAGGGTGCTTCTACTCAATACTGAGCACAGGGTCTGAATACGTATCACCATATGAAATTTCAATTTTTATTTTTTTACTAAATATGCAAAAATGTCTACATTTCTGGGGGTTTTTTTTCTGTCAAGATGGGGCGCTGAGTGTACGATAATGAGAAATAAAATGAACTTTTTTTGATTTGGGGAAAAATGGTTGCAATGACATAGAAAGTGAAAAATTTCAAAGGGTCTGAATACTTTCCGTTCCCACTGTAAGTGTAACAGGATTTGCAAATCACATTGTGTGTTTCTTAACACCAACACAGTATTTCATTTTTTTTTCCCGTCATGGTTGTGTACAGAAACAAATTCCTTCTTTTTGAAAGATGGCCCGAACAGACGTTCCGTAACACAGCTAGATCTACAGTCTGGCTTTGGAGGGTGGAGTTCATGTGACTCATTTGTTCAATTTCTAAAAGACATTCTTTAGAACAAATTGTATTGACAGGCTTGCCATACTACAGTCTCCAACATATATTTTGATAAATGTCAGTATCCAGCCCGCCTTGTGACTTTGCGTGACTCCAATACCGCCACTTATTTTGTTCTCAATTCTGTGTCGTCTTTGTGTCAGCGGCTCAGCCTCTTTTTGTTTTGTTGTTCTTTTCAGAACTCCTGAGCAGTGTCCCAGCGTTGTGTCCCTTTTGTCAGAGAGCTACAACCCTCACGTTCGCTGTGGTGCTGCCATGGCTTTGGGCATCTGCTGTGCTGGAACAGGCAACAAGGTGAGCCGAGCCGCCTAGTTGAAATTTCCCACATGAAAATGTAGGTTCAGTTGATGATCTGCATGACACTGAAAATTTGAGAACGAATGAGAAATAATCTCACTCCACGCTGATTAACAACAGACGATGTTGCTTACCACAGTTGTTAACAAAGTAAACCACAAATCCTCAAGGCCGTTTCCACAATGTCCACTTTCAGAGAGTCTTTAGTTTACAATGATCTACCTGGTTATAATCAACCAATGTAAATGATGCCTACGGTAGTTTTCATTTCAAGTTTTAAAAGCACCAGCTATAAAAGGACTGGCTGAGTGTGTATACACTGCTGCCCCATCTTATCAGGCCCTTTATTGGGAGAGTGATGGTGTTGTGGCAAGAGAAGTAGGTCACCTATTTAAAGGAATCAATTATTTGGTTGAAATTTATACAACTCGTTCTTGGCAAATTGTTGCTGTCACATTGTAGCTTTCATGCACCCCAAAAAATGTTTGTGTTTTCAGTTTATTAATTATTTGAGCATGTTTATTTTATATGCTATGCGTATAGTTAATGACCACAATGGTTTTTCTTATTTGAATTTGACTGACCCCCTTCCCTCAAGTGAACCCATGACCTAACTAACCAGTGAGGAGCACGATGTGGTCATTTGGTTTTGGCTTTGCCCACTAACTCGTCGTCACGACTCAGGAGACATGTTATGTTGTGAAGCTCCTCTCTCACCTTGACTGGACGGAGTGGTCGCCTCCCCCCCAAGCTTGTCCGTCAACATTACAGCCGTTAACGCTCAGTGAGCTGCAGAGTGAGAACTGGAAAAATCTTCTCTCTGTCTTAATGGAGCAAATTTGTGGAGGGCGGTCATCGTTTTAACTGTAACACAGTTGTCCTGGGCAACCAGATATGGATGCCACTAATCTCATTAATTAGTATGGTCTTGTTTCCTCCGTTAATAATGTTTATCCTGAACACATGTTCCCCGTGTTGCGCCAATGTGCCCGTTACAAATGGCAAATAGTATATAATGGGCCTATTAGTGACCGCCTCCCCCACTTTTTTTTTTTAAATCTTTTAAAGCCACAAAGCTAGTCAAAAAACTCTTAATTTGAAGCCAATTTGTTTTCCTTTTTTTTGTGATGGTTGTTTCTGCAGGAGGCCATCAATCTGTTGGAGCCCATGACCAATGACCCAGTCAACTACGTGAGACAGGGCGCTCTCATTGCCTCTGCACTCATCATGATCCAGCAAACAGAAGTCACCTGCCCCAAGGTTTGTCTCCACTGTTTCTTTGTCATAACTGACATCCAGGACTGCAACTCATGTCAACGAAAAAAATGTATTCAACCTGTCAATCAACAATTGCAATGGCCTCAGTGTTTTTGGATGAAAGGTTGACAAAGGGAGAAAATTGTTTGAAAGCTGAAGGCATCAGCTTTAGAAATGTCATGGCGCTACTGGAAAATAACTCGTCCTAGCATAACTTCACACACTCGCCCTGAGAGGACCTAATATATTGTCACAGACAGTTAAGAAATGCCAGACACCTTTTCAGACTGTACCGCAATTTTTTTTTTTTTCCGGAAAGCTGCGGTCCTGTGCCGAATTGTGCAAGAGCCATTTTTTCCAAACATTGGAATCTTTGGCATTATTACACTCATGACTGTTTATTTTAAGATCAAGTCTTTTTAATCTACAGATCATCTGTAGTGGCAGACAGCAGCTTTACGCCTCTTAAAAGATGGTCCAAAAAATAACTTTCAGTGCTCCCTTACTGTTAGGCTCATGGAAATGCTGATGTTGCTTTTACATGTTTAGCACAGCATGGTAGTTGAACAGCCTTATTCAAGCCAATTGTCTCCCTAAATCTCAAGAAAGAAATGAAGCACTGTTGCTTACAGTGTTCAAGCAGGCACCTATGACTTGGATATTAATGCACTTTGTGCTTTTTGTCTTCAGGTGAATCAATTCAGACAACTTTATGCAAAGGTAATCAACGACAAGCACGACGATGTTATGGCCAAATTCGGTGCCATTCTGGCCCAGGGAATCCTCGACGCAGGTGAGTGTGTGTACCATATTTATTGAAGACGCAGAGTGGGAATGTTGAACTCCCAAAAGGTTGGACAATTTTGGATTTCACCCAAAGTTTTGTGGGGGGGGAAAAGTGCCTCAAAGGTCAAACAATGTCACATAAGACATCAGCAAATCCTATGAGACTTTACTCTTTTATAATGGAATCGTAAAATTGCTTATGCAGTCAATTTATGCAGTCTTTTTCACTTTGAATTATTTTGAGCAAATAGAAAATCAGCCAGCACCACAGAACGACCAGTGTTTGACTGCCCAGGGCTGATTCCAATACAAATTGTTATTTGTCAAGGAGGCCAATAATTGATATTTGGAGCCGATATTTGTTTGGGGTAAAAGGGAAAATATTGGCGTCGAAATTTTGAGTAATATAAGCTCGCAGCACTTTTTGAAATGCCTTTAAGTACATGTTTACAAACCAGCTTTTCTGGTTTGCAACATGTTAAAAGTTTCATTTTCAGTCTTAGAAAATAGATATCCTTGTTTTAAAAATTCCAATAAAAAGGCTCAACAGCATTTTTTTACAAGTTAAATGGAAATGTCAACAAAAAATGGCTCCCTAAAGTTTTCTACAGGTGGAAAAGGGCTATATAAGTGAAAGACCATTTACAGTCAATTTTTACCGAATTTTGATGTAATTCAAATTGTAATCTTCACATATTCCTTACTATATTTTACTTCAAGTTCTAAGATGAAAACAGTGCATCCTCAACGCAAATCAGCAGTGTGAGGTGCCAGCAGAGAAATTAACGTCTCTAAACACAGTTTTTAATTGCTAATTTATTGGTTGTTGGAAAAAAAAAAACATCTGATGTCGATATCAGAATCAGGTTCTGATAATTGGCCCAGTCCATAATCGGTCTTATCACTATTTAAAAGAAGGGACATTGCATATCCACAATCACTGGCATGTTACTACTACATGCCAGATTGTTGTCACAATCTGTTCCATTCCTCTTCTGTGGGGTGTTTGTCCTTCTCAGTGGAATTCACATTGATCCACAATTTAACCTTGTGTCGTGCAGTGTAGGGGATCAAACTGTCAGACGATACTC
The DNA here is from genome assembly GCF_054856515.1 of Filicampus tigris. NCBI lineage: Eukaryota > Metazoa > Chordata > Actinopteri > Syngnathiformes > Syngnathidae > Filicampus > Filicampus tigris. The sequence continues at coordinate 9,906,538 of NC_141228.1, read as the reverse complement.
TGTTTTCATCCCTCAGTGCATGCAAAAACGGTAATCACTCTGTAAAACAAGCACTGTTAACGTCAGTCGGTGGTTTTGTACCAGCGTCTCCTAATTTGAGTTCCTTCAGCCAACCAGAGTAAGCCTCCACGCCTGACCACCCGCGCACTGTGACTCTGGAACAGATCACATTAAGGTTCATTAGCAGCCGGCGTTTAGCGCGGCTCTGCTTCGCTCTCGGCCATGTGGCCCGCTGGTGTCCCGCTGCTATTTGTGTTTGTCTGATCGTCTCTGCCGCTTGTGGACTGGAGCGCACAAAATGGCTTTACGTGTGTGTGTGTGTGTGTGTGTGTGTGTGTGGTCTTAGCTCCGCACTCACACCCACACAGAACATGCCAATTTTCTCATGTATACACACAGCCTTCGGAAGAAGCCATATTTTTATATATACGACACGCTGCGGTGTGCACGCTGAGGCATTTTCACATTTATCGACCATGTACACATGCCTCTCAGCCTTCCTGGTTGCAGCCAAGTCATCGATCAAATGAGGCACCCTAAGTGCAGTCATCAGCGCGCCACGGTGACCTCACGTGAGAGCGTCCAGACGACGGCTGGGATCGTTTTTCACACCGTAGACGTGCTTCCCGCTCCCTCCAACTTGCAGGGATTTTGCGTGCTTTTAGGACACTTGCCATTGTGGCACCTGGAATTTAAACACATCCAAGCAGGAAACGCACTAATCCTCTTCCAGACACACTTAAAGGGGAACTCAACCAAAGGTTGTTTTTTTTTCAAGAATATGTTCCATGCAAGCCCACTAGTTGAAACAAGGCATTCTGATAAATATTGAGTTTGTGGAGTAAAAGTTAATCCACCTGTCTTTAGCCATCTCTGGGGGCGGCCGTTTTGTCACTTCTGTTGACTGACATCACAACTGCGCAGGGCTCAGGTAACGAACAATCACGGCTGACCTGTTTTCTGAAGCTGAGCCGTGATTGGTCGTTTGTTGTGATGTCTTTTTCAGTCGACAGACAAAATGGCCGCCCCCTGAGATGGCTAAAAATGTGTGGAATAATTTTTATTCCACAAACGCAATATTTATCAGAATGCCGTGTTTCAACTAGTGGTTCTGCTGGAAACATATTCTTGAAAAAAATTGGTTAATTTTCCTCTTTAAGTGCATTTTTGTTCATTTCCACTTTCACTCTTAAACATGGGATGCTGGTTGTTGATTAAACTAGAACCTCTAAGGTCCACCACAATCTGTTCCAGGATGCTGCACCAGATCCAACTTCTTTGGATTTAGATTTCCCACAGGAAAGGGTAAAAATAAGTTGACCTGAATTTTTTGTATATTATGTACTTGGAATAATCTAGTGTCTGGGGAATTCACTGGTCAAGTGTTCTTAACCTGTTGCCACATTTTGAAGAGACTCTTAAGCAGCATTCTTGGCTCTGTGACTGATTTTGGTCAGCATTCAGTCAACGGATTGGAAGAGTTTCAACATTGGGTCAAGTCACTGTGCCAGGACTAATTTAGTTGATTGACCTCAAGTCAGAGTGAGTTACCTTTATTGTCTCGGCTGATTTAATTTGAAATGGTATGACCCACGCCCTTGAACCATCAATTCTGTTCATCGTGATAGGACATGACAGAGTCATCCTGGTTCCCTCCTATCCGTCCTTCCTGTCGCTGTCTTTGCCTCTCAACTTTTTCATCTCCACCCTATTGTTTGCCTTCGATAAAAGGAGGGCGTTTGCGCAAACCTTTTTTACACTGTTGAGATACTGTACATGTAAGAAGTCTCTACTAAAGCTCACTTTGCCTGTTTTCAACATTTTACAATCCTTGCCCTTGTTGTCCCAATTATCAACATCTTTTGGGATGAGCACGAATAATATTTGCACTTTGTTTTATTTTGGGAAATAACAAATTCACCATTTTTCTTATCCGATAAATCATTGTTTTTGGACCAGTGGGCAGGCGCAAACATGCGCATGAGGCATGTGCGATTTAATGCAGGATGTCGGAGACAATGCATTCTTTGGTTTTCTGGTTTTCCATTCCAGTATGTCCGTGTTGTCTACAAGCCACAAAGTGATCAATAGATTCCTGGCCCGACATTAACCTCTCACCTCCCGTACCTTGTGCCAAGTTTAAAAGGGTTTTCTCCACAATCAGTCTTGGATCACAATGTACACAATGTATTATGGTAGCTAGGATGCATCCCCCACCCCCCGCCCCATTTTTTTTTTTTAATCTTCTTGTGGTTGTCAAGAGTTCCTCTTCTCTGTCCTTGTTGTGTTGCCGCTTCATATTCTGACGATGCGAGCGGCCATCATCCAACTTTTGATTTGCAAATGGTTGTGTTGTCACACTCGGTGTGTAAATGTGCCGTCCTTGTGTTAACTGCTCATCGCCAGCACTCGCACTTTAGTTTTCGACTATTATACCGCTGTTACGGTGTGAATTAACCCCCCCCCCCCCCCATGTCATCAAAACAGTTCCCAGGTGTCTTGCTCTGTCCAAATAAACAGAATGTTCCATGTGTCTCCTTTAACTCTGTGGTTTGTCAAAGTAGCATTTATCACGGATCCAAGCGTTGCGCCGCCTGTGTTGTAGGTGGACGAAACGTGAGCATCTCGCTTCAGTCCAGGACCGGTCACACGCACATGCCGTCGGTCGTGGGCCTGCTCGTCTTCACCCAGTTCTGGTTCTGGTTCCCGCTCTCCCACTTCCTGTCCTTGGCCTTCACACCCACCGCCATCATCGGCCTTAACAAGGACCTCAAGGTACTGACGAATCACAGAGCCCACATCACATGGGCTTTAGAGTTTCTTTCCCATTTGTCTTACTGGCACCAGGTTGAAGACTACCCATTTACTCTCTTATTTATTCCAAGATTCATAAGTAACACTTCCCGTTAAACTCAAAAGTGTTCGCTGTAGAGCGCAGGCCGAGTGTGGTCCAACAGTCTTCAGAAGCGCACGCAGGCATCGCTCATCACGGCGAGATGTTTTTCTCGGCCGCGTGAATCAAAGCTGCAGGTCTGCTTTAAGTCTAACCGCATACTTGACCTTAACAGTTCAACAACAGTGCCGTCGTGCAAATCCACCGCAGATGAGCATCGATCACGTTGTGACTAGCGTGGATTTTTTTTCCCCTGGAAAAAGGAAAACGACCACATTTATCGGCTAAGTCGTTTATTCGCAACAGATGGCAAAAAGACAAAAAGATGGCATCTGTTAGTTTACCGTATTGTATATTCATTTTAGTTGTTCATCTTCCACTTTTTCAATTGGCATGTTTTAAATATTCAAAATGTTATGAATCACAAACTAAAGTCTTTATCTGTGAGGTCTTACAACAACATGAGACCAATTGTTGCTTTTAATGAGCTGTGTGACTCAATAAATAAATCAACTTTGATGAACTAACTAATACATGAAATGTATACTGAAATCAACTTGACACAATATGATGAAATATATTTCTGGGTTAGGCTTAGCCCTGTTTAAATTTCTCCCCACACTTTGTTCATGCACAGCAATGTCATTTCTCTCAACTCCGTCTTGACCTTTCGAAACAACCTGTGAGAAGTTGTCTTGCATCTCCATTGCCATGTCGCGTACGTTGTACGCGTCCATGTCGATGCCTGGCATGTCTGAATATTCTCACATAGAATACAGAGATTGAGCGGACACATTTTCCACCTGACATTGGTTGTTCACACAATGGGCGAAAGACTCATTTGATTCCCTACTGAATTAACACGCTTGTGTTTACGATTACGGTACTTTTATATTGTATGTTTTCTATGCATTTTTGCTAGTGTGATGTCCTGTTGGACCATAACTCAAAAAACAAGTACAGTTGGAGACGGTTGTATCCCCAAGGGAAATTCACTATCAACGGGTAATTTCTTTGTAAGCAAACTTCATCAGGACATGAAATGTTAATTCACCCCACTTGATCCTGTTCAGATGCCCAAGGTGCAGTATCGCTCCAACTGCAAACCTTCCACCTTCGCCTACCCGCCAGCTCTGGAGGTTCCCAAGGAGAAAGAGAAGGAGAAGGTGGGCAAGACACACACACACACACACACACGTCTTTTGACGTCCTTTGGCATTTCGCGTCATTGTCGTCTAATAATGTGTATCCATGTTGCGGTTGTGCCCGGCAGGTCTCCACCGCTGTTCTCTCCATCACAGCCAAAGCAAAGAAGAAGGAGAAGGAAAAGAAAGAAAAGGAGGAGGAGAAGATGGAAGTGGTGAGTGCCATTTTAATCGGTGAAAACGTTTAAGACTTGTCGACTGAGACCGAGCAGCTTTTGCGGGATTTCCTTTTAGATGGGCGCTTTTTCATATGTAACCTTTCTGATTTCCTTGCCAAGTAGAACAGCCACTACAAACTGGCAGGGAAAGAAAGGCTTAACTAGTTAATAAATCTTCATTCATTCCATCGTTTCGTCGAACGACAACGATTATCTTCAGTTGCCTTTTATCGGCCAAAAGATCGGCTGCTAAGACAAAGAGAGAAAACCGAGCTCGGGCTGAGCAAGCACACTGAGCTCGTGGGTGTGTCGCGACAGGAAGTGCAGGAGGGCGAGAAGGAGAAGGAGAAGGAGAAGAAGGATGAGGAGAAGGAGAAGGAGAAGAAGAAGGAGGCGGAGCCCAACTTCCAGCTGCTGGAGAACCCGGCCAGGGTGATGCCGGCCCAGCTTAAAGTCCTCAACATGCCCGACACCTGCCGCTACCAACCCTTCAAACAGGTAAACACAACGCGGCCAACGTACACGCACAACCCGTGCCAACAACTACACGCCACTTGCGCGGACAAAAAAAAAAAAAAAAGACAGAAAAGGCCTTTGCCTTTAACGTGATCGTCCATCATTTCCTGTCTAAACGAGTGCGACAACTTGCTCTTTCACTTCCTCTGATCCGTGCTTAGTGTGGTACACACCATGTCACCAAACAGCACAGTGACTACTTGCCATGCTTTAAATAGTTTGAAAACACCTGTGATGCTAACTAGAAGACCAGTCACATTTATTGTCAAGCTTTTTGTAGGGGTGCCCTCATTTTTGTTCAGGCCTGTTTCATGAGTTTATGAAAAACAAATGACTCGTGTCAGATTCAAGTTATTTCTGTGACCGCTGTGGGTTTTTCTCTCATTATCAGAGAGGTACCAACCACTTTGTGTACATGCGTTGGAACGCAAAGATGAGATGCAGCAGCAGAACGTTAGGCCAATGAAATAGCTCCACTCTATGGTCCCTGCTCCAAACGCTCGAACCAATCGGCAGGGCAGCGCCATCCAGCAAAGAGGAAGTGCTTTTGATTGGCCCGCTCTCCTTGTAAGGCTTTGTTTTGTCATTCACAGGAAGTGAACACTTTTATAGACCTGGCTGGACATCTGCACCGCGTCCGCTGCGCTGCAAAATTAAACACTCGCATCAGCTTTCATTCATGAGTACGCCATTTTGCACCGAGTACACTGGAACACATCTGACCTCAGTCACATTGCAGTATCAGCAGAAGTTCCATCAAGTATATCATTCTGGACTAAACATTTCAACATTTGACCAACGTTTCCAAGGAATATATGCATAATTAATCGTAAATGTTTGCTTATGAGGCCATACGATAAGAAATTGAGCAACAGTGCCAGGGCATTGATTTCAGAATGTGACCAATATTTCCAGGAAATGCACACATAACATGTATAGGAAAATATACACTTTTGTGCCATGCATTCCAGCACTTGAACACCATTTCCTGAAATTCTTCTTCAGAGTGTGTCAAATTATGGAGATGATCAGCAGCCACGAGAAATGCACACCTCTGAGGTCTCTCCTTTGAAAAAATTATATTCCCGGTAATCAAACCCTCATAGACTACACGAAAGGAGACAGTATGTACCATGACACTGTTAGTGTCGATATTGGTGGCAAATTTACGTAAGAGTTTGACCTCTGTTGCTTTTGGTGTGACTTTGCAGAAAGAGGGTCAATGAGGACGGTAAAAGCCTGATTTTCATGACATGTTTTTTTTTTTTTCTTTGTGTGTTTAGCTGCACACAGGCGGCATCATCATCATGAAGGACACCAGCGAGGAAGAGGAGGAGCTGGTGGAGCCCGTCTCGGCTCATGGCCCCAAAATTGAGGAGGAGGAGCAAGAGCCTGAGCCCCCCGAGCCTTTCGAGTACATTGACGAGTAGATGGGTACGAAAAAATTGGCATCGTTTTAAGGGGGGAAAAAAAATACTTCGGGTCTCTGAATATATGGATTTATGTGTGCTTTGTGTGTGTGTGTTTTTTTTTTCTTGTCTGCAGACCTCAGAAGAGAAGAAGAGATGGTGTCCTTCTGCCCTCCCCCACTTTTTTTCCGCCTAACTTTGTCCTTCCTGGAGTCAGTTGGTCAGCCAGGGGCCATTTTACATGTTCACCTTGTATTTTCTTGTGTCCATACAATAATAAAAAAGGCGTATATACAAAGGAGAATTTTGGTTTATTTTTGACATTTGTCTGTCTTTCCATCCATCTTGGGGTCCATCCATGCTTTCCCAGTTGACTTTGGCCAAGAGGCGGGGTACACTCTGGACTGTTCACCAGCCAATCGCCGTTATTTGAGGTTCCTCTCCCCTGAAGCTGCTTTTACATGAGTCATGCCCCTTTTAAGCCTGCTTACTAGATTACGTAATGGAAGTCTTATTTCTTCAGCTAACATATCACAAGTTTGGCTTGGAAAATTGGTATCAATACAACAATGTTTATACCTCTGTAATTTGTGTGTAGAATATCATCGCATCACTTTTCAATGATGGTATTATACTCATTTGTAGAGTAGTTGTATTTCAGTTATCACTTGGAGTCGGTTCTTTTCTACCTCATTAATGATGAAATATTTCTTTATTTTCAAACTTCCCATCAAGCATCTTCATTCAGGTTTATAGTTTATTTTCATAAAATTGCATCTTTATTTTCATAAGACCTAGTCTACGTTGTCATGAAATGTTCAAATCCGTCATTATTTTTGCCCTCCCAAAACTTGCAATTTGACACATAAAACCCAATTTTGTTTTTGTAATATTTTTCCTCTATTTGTATAGAATTACAAATGCATTCTCATAATAGTCTGACTATTCACATAATATTGTGAGTTCATACTTCATAGTGTAAAAAATGTATCCAATATATTTTCCTGTAGAGTTGCACTTTCCCCCCCCTCATATCACAACTTTTTTCTTCAGGTAACATTACTTTATTCTTGTAATTTTTTATGTTCTTGTGATGGTTTTATTTTTTTTTATTATATTAATGGCATGTGCCACCCCTCCAATGAAAAAAAAAAAAAAATTTCCCTTCGGTGCTCTTGCTCTTCCATGTCAGTCAATTCCGCAGTCGACTCCACCATGTCAACAGACCAAAAACTATGCAGGAATTTATTCTATTTTCATCTCTATTTGCTTTCAACATGCCAAGTTTCCAGCTCAAGTTCGCTTGGACGAATGTGGCTTCATTTGTAATGTGGGGGAACACGAGAGACCCAATCTGTTTCCTGTGTGACACCACACATTGTTCACTTTGGACCAAATTAGGAAAAGGGCCAAAATTGTCAAGAGGTGATTTGTAGCTTCTTCCCACACAAACGTCACCCTCCGTGAATGTGTTCGTTTTTTTTTTTTAAAGCATTTTCATTATTTTGTTAACGAAAATGCTTTTTCAATTAGAGTTATTTTGTTGCTTTTTGTTAAAGAACCTGTATTGTGTACGCGCGCGCGCGCGTGTGTGTGTGTGTGTTCTACGGAATTCCTAGTGCATGTCTTGTTTTGAGCTGCTCCAAGATGAAGAACAGTGTGGCGTGGCGGAATGAAGGGACGCTCGGATGAGTTTAGTGTGGACGAGCTTCCCATCAAGCATACAAGGCCAACCGGGAAGGTCTTCCATCCCAGAAGAGTGGAAGCCGCTGAGGACTGCGACTCTCGTCGAGGCTTCCGGAGACGCTGTGCGGTAGGTGGTCCAATCCTTGGACCAAGTGTTCCCTCGTTCTTCTTTTCGTCGTCATGTCCTTGCGATCGCCAACTGAATGGACTTGACAGATGGCGTCTCTGTCTAAGGCCATGCTGAATATTCATCAGCTGATGTTATTCACTATTAATAGTTGTTTTTCCACAATTACATGAAGTTGTTGATGACAACGTCGGCCGTTTCCTTGGTGGTCAAACTTTGACTAAAATGTACTTTGATGACAGCATCCAACTGTCCTCATGTCAACTCTGGTGAAATAATTCTGAAAATGACGTCATTCTTTTAATATTAGGACTTTATTCTTGTACAAAATGTGGCTTTTATCTGTAAGATGATTTTTTTCTTGTAACATTCCCATTTTTCATTGGGATATAAATACTTAATCTTTGGTTTAAAAAAAAAAGAATGTTACAATGAAGCAAACTGACTTTTTTCAAGTCATGATAGAACTGAATATTGAATGAAGAATCAACTTTTGCAACTTTGGCACCATAAACTTTTTTTTTGACAAAAACGTAATTTTCTTTTAATGCTACTAATCTTGTGAAAGTTTCTTCTCCTTCGAATATGACTTTATTTTTGTAATATGAATACTAGTTTATTGCCCTAAAATGCTTTATTCATGTGAAATTAAAAAAAAAAAATAGTAAGACTTTATTGCCATAATTTCCTCATGACTTCATTCTCATAAAAATTACACCTATTCAGCTTTTTACCTAAATAACTTTTTTTAAACTTTCAACCAACATTTCTTGTAAAACAATTTCCCCCCTGTAATACAACTTCATTTTTGTAATACTCATGTACGTTTGGGGATAAAATTGCAACTTTATCCTCCTAATATTACAACTTGATTTGCATAAAAAAAAATAACTCTTCCAGTAAATTATTTTTCCCTCTTGTAATACACCTTTATTTTGTAAAATGATGACATTTTTCCTTCTACTATTGTCTTTATTGGCAAAATTTGCACTTTTCCCCCCCTCAAAATTTTTTTTTTTTCCCCTTTATAATAAATGTTTTTCTTTTGAATTAATTTGATAATCTAAACATTTTCCTTGTACCGGTAATCCGTTTTTTTTCCCTTCCAGCTTTTGTACTTTATTCCCATATTTTCCCCCATAATATTCCAATTTTATTCTCATTAAATGTCCACTTTTTAGGGTGATATTCAAAGTGTCTTAGGTCTTAAACCTATTTTCTCACTATTTATTTTATTGCAAGGTCATCCTTCAAGTCTGCATTTCACTGACACCCTTTGGTAAGAAAGAAGCATGTTGTGTCCATGTGTAAGGAGTCACTCACTGGTCCAGGAAAGGATGAAAGACCTTCAAGTCAACAGTACTGATTCAATAAAGTTTCACTCAAGTGTGTATGTGATCATGTCCAAGCCCAATTAAATGTTGTCTGGACTGAAAATCCAGTGAGTGATGTCTCACTTGCTCATGAAGAGTGCTGACTCGTCATCTCAGAGACAAAGTACTGCTTCTTGAGACTTGGGGTTCCTGGTGCTAAAAGGCTCCTTTTCTTCAAGTACCCTCAAGCATGGGGTTTCTTTTGGACCCCAGCAACTTAGCCCGAAACTAAATGAGCCACTGGGCATTAGAGAGGGCTGACTCATTTTGGGGATTTTTTTTCAAGTTAGGTGCAGAACTTAATCGAAATCAAGATTTCGATTCAATTTGGACGTATAAAGGGTAGTCTGTCATTGTCCTCAGCAGTTTTCCAGAATCATTTGCGCAACACTGGGCCAACTGCATTTCCAAGATGGCCACGCCCATGAAAGCAAGCTTTGCATTGTACAAAATCATCCCAGAGTGTCAGGTTCAGACACTGAAAGAAGACTCAGAAAGTAAGTAAATGGGATCATAATTATTACATATTATTTATGTATATATATATATATATATTGAGTTAGCCCACTCTATTTTTCTGTGGCCCAAATTACACAAACAATTGTTCCAAATGCACAATGGACTTTTACATGTTACTAATTCAGAAGTACAGCAAACACTCAAGTATTTGTCTTGAAGTAATGCTATTTAGCAGCAACAACAAACTGCTATGTGCTAAATGTTTTAAAGCTTGAAGTGTTGCAATTCCTTTACTAATTCAAACTTAACCAACTAAAATGTTGCCTGTATCTTTAGCATGTGTCTGAATCCTGACAGATTGTGACATAACAGTGGAGGCTGATGTTTTTTTTTAAATCCACCCTACTAATTTGAGCCACTGAGAACTACAGTGGGCTAACTCCATTTTGTCATTGGTAAGTAATGGGCAAAAATTGGCTGAATATTGGACTCTTCTTGCACTCTTCTTTATTTATCGTGTGCCAGTGCATCTGCATGCTTGTATCACTGAATGCTATCGTTTTGCACGAAATAAAATAAATCGCTCTTTTGCAAAAATGACAAAACAGAGTTCGCCCACTGTCCTCGTCATTCTGTGGCTCAATTGTAAGTTTTACTTGGTGGTATATGCTTATGAAGTGCTGTCCTCACAAGTGAAAATACAAAAGCTGCTTTTTACTTGGTCTTCATGGAGGCTCACTTTTCTTTTCACACGCTAGGCTGCTCGAGAACAAGAAGCCACCTGCTTAGTTGCAACACACACATTATTTATTGTATCGCGTACTGGCGTGTACACAGGGTGGAATCAGTCAGACCCAGCCCAAGATGAGACATTTCAACCAGAGTGAGTGTTAATCTAATCATAGTTTGTCCCAAACTTTGGACAATGCAGATTTAATGAGTCCATCCAAGCATAGGGAACATCGCGTAAAACCAATCGGCATGTGTTTGAATGCGGCTTCTCTCATCGTGCTCCCGCGAGAAGCAGAACAAAAAGTTTCCACAGTGAGGACGTTAAACAGCTGCACGGCACATCTGGAACAGTGGCAACACGCCTGTTGCAGCCCGGCCGGGAAAGCTGCTGGAAAAAGGCGGAATGCAAATGGCTGCAGTTTGAAATGATCCAGAAGGATCACATAATAATAATAACGTGCGGTCAAGTACAAGAACAGTAAATGTATTCACAGCGCACACTTGATTGTTTGGATTCTCCGCGCAAAGCCGCTCCAGAACACAGAAAGTTGAAACTTTTCAATTGACTGTGAACGCATGTCGCCTCATTATTGAGATCCGCATGTGCGCTGCAGAAACACAAAACCACCACCACCATATTGTTACACAAATTGAAAATGGGCTGTATCTTCTTTGTAGTCTTTGATAAAGCGCCCTTGGCCGTGCCCCAAAAAAAGCGCCGTTTTTTTAAATTGGAGCTGATTAGATGGACATATGCACCTGAGCTCGTGTCCGATGAGTGGAAGGATATTCCAGCGGATGACAAGTGGAAGCTTTGAGGTCAGTCAGCTCTGGACTCCAGCATGATTTTATGGAGGGGAACATCTCATGTGGTGGCCCTTCATTTCTCCACAGGCGAGCACACCGCAAACTTCCTGGAAAACAACCAGCTTGTGTGTGTGTGTGTGTGTGTGTGTGGGTGTGTGTGTGTGGGCCGACACACATCACAAGCTAACACCTTTGACCAAAGATCATATGCTCGCATGGACCTCCTATTAAAAATTCCATCTCTGTCTGAGGGAATTAATTCCATCCATGTAACATTTGTGCAACGCGTGTGTACAACATTGACAATGTTTCCCCCTTAAATTTTTAAAATCATGTTTTGCCTGTACTTTATTAAAAAAGACGAAGTCAACCCAAGCATATTTTTTTTTCCAGAATATGTTCTATGCAGGCCCACTAGTTGAAATATGGCATTCAGATTAATACTGCGTTTGTGGAATATGAGTTAAGCAGCAACATACACACACTTTTTAGCCATCTCAGGTGGCGGCCATTTTGTCACTTCTGTCGGGCTCAGATAACGACCAATCACAGCTCACCTGTTTTCCGAAGCTGAGCCATGATTGGTTGTTATCTGACCACTGAGCAACTTCGATGTCATCTTCAGGCGACAGAAGTGACAAAATGGCCGCCACCTGAGCTAGCTAAAAATGGGTGGATTTCATATACTGTATTGTATTTCAACTAGTGGGCTTGCATAGAACATATTCTGGAAAAATACATGTTTGGGTTAACTTAGCCTTTAACTCATTCCTTGTCAGACATTTTCAGACCCTCTTTTACCTGAACGTTTGAAAAAATTTGAAAAAAAAATATACATATATAAAGTTCCTGAGATTGAACGGCTGGACTGTGAAAAGACAAGTAAATTTGTCAATGGCAGTGAATGAGTTAAGGAGATATCGAGCCTTTTCAATTGGCTTGTTTTCTTCAAAACCTCTGTATTGACTGCTCTGTTTTCTTCTATTGGTGCTGATTGAATAAATTAACTCACCAACCAACCAACCTCTACAACTCAACTGAGTCATTTCTTGTGTGGGGGGACCCTCTCGTAACTGGGATGTGGCTGCAAAGAAATTAACCAATCACATTCCAATTTAAATGAGCATAAGCACAAAGTCCCTCTGATGAACACTGAATAAAGTTCAGATGTTCTTGTAGGCTTTTCCTGAAGGTTTTGTGACAACGCTGAAGAAAAACAGTTCCGCAGCATGATGCTGCCAACATCGTCACTGTTGGCATGGTGTTGAGTGGTGCACCAATTGATACCCTTTGGAGTAATGGATGAAAGGTTCAACCTTAGTTTCATCGAACTGCAACAAAATCTCCCAAAGAACGGTCCATATTCAAGTTATAGGAGGGTGTGCACAGTTGAGCACATTACTTCAGTTGTTTTTACTTCCCCCTCTCAAAAACAAATACAAAAAAACCCCCAAATGATTTGTATAGGTCGTAGCACACATTATTGTCGGAAAAGGGCAGAGGGTAGAGGCAAGCATGCAGTCCAGTCTAATGCAAGGTGTACCACGGATCTTGCCCGGTTAGCAGCTCACCTGCAATCTTAATGAGGAGATGCGCTATGGACAAAAGATGGATGGAAATGTAACATGATGGGAATCTAATTCTTAAAAGAAAAAAAAAAGTTGGTTTGAGGATGTGCACATGACAAGTACACAAGACTTTTCTTCTTCTGGACAGGCGGTCTCCCTCCTCTCTTAAAAGTTGGCACAAATGACTGTGGACGGTTGTTTACAGTCACAAAAGTATGTTTTAAAGTGTTACAGATTTAGCAAAAGACTTGATAACAAAAACTCACACTAACATTAAGTTGTTGTTTTGTTTTGTTTTACAGTATATTTGTGTTGGTTGGTTGGCCTTCATTTTACAAAGGGGACTAATGTTGTTCTCACACAAAGCAACACAATTGACTCATCAGTTTGTGTATTGAAGTCCAGCTATAATGTTGCCAATATACAGTGCCATACATGTAACAATATAAAAAGGACTACATGAGTAAAAGGGAGAAAGAATATACAAAAATTTCATTCAATTACCAGTGAACAATTTCAATGTTTATGTACAGTATTTTTTTTTTTTTTAAATCCCAACTTGTCTTTTCATTTTACATTGAACACGATATGGACGCAAAACATACACAAGAGACTTGCATCAAAATAATAAATGATGACTTCTTTCAATACTATGACACACAGGAACAAATTGTTTTTCTTCTATTCTTCTAGTCAGACTTCATTCAAACGTTTAGTTCAAAGTGTACGGCGTGGTCCTTTTCAATAGGTCAAATTTAAAAAGAAAATGACATAAAATGAATCAAATGTGAGGACAATTTCATGTCAAGAAGCCGGATGCTGTTTTCATCCGCCATCATCAGCAACATTGCACGGTCTCGAACATGTTGACATGTATGACTGGACACACACACACACACACACACACATCTTACCTTGAGGTAAACACTGGTGGTCATGAAAGACAAACACATTTGTGCAAATTAAAGTAAAAGGTTGATAAAAAGGTCCAAGTAAGGCCTCAAATAAAAGAACAATAAGTTTGTAGGTGACACGAAGCAGCTAAAGTGGCTTCAATGGCGTACCTTTCACTTGCTTGACTTAAGGTCGTCGTCCGACATTGGTCCTTCACTTTCATGCACGGCCTGTGTTTACAGGCAGGCATCACCAAATCCAAAGAATACAATTTGGTGCCAGACATCGGAAATAAACGTCTCGAGCCGCGCGGGGGGGGGGGGGGGGGGGGGTATGCGGGGTCATCCTCAGGGTCTCTGGGGGTCGTAGTGCTGGTAGCGGTTCAGCTTGTCCGGGTCGTTGGAGGCCATGTGAGAGAAGTCCTGGAAGATGTCCTGGTAGGTTTCGTCTCCTGCAACAAGCAAAACAAAAACAACTGCCTTAACAAAAACTTACATCACATTCAATGTTGGCATATTTAGAATGTCTGCATTTTAAAAGAAAGTAAGGTAGAATATGTATAGACAGCTATAGATGGTTGTGGATCACCAGGTGGATAAGTGCATCTTAATAAATTTGAATATGAGTATAGAAACAGAACTCTAAAGACTCAAAAACGATAAAATGTGTGGAACAGAAATGACACATAATTTAAAAAAAGATATAAATACAAAAACAAATGGTTAAAAAATTGACTGAATGATAGCTACAATTTTTGGTCTTCTTGGAATCGCCGGTTCCGATCAATCTCGTGAAGAACAAATCGTCTACCTGAGAACTGAGCAATTTTTGCAAGCATGTGCATCCTGATGAAAACCTTTCTATGGGTCTCAAACCCGATGCCCTAAAACCAACTCGGTAGCACCTTCTTTGCCATCTAATGTGGGCTGAGCATGGCAGCCTCTCTCACTCACTAGCAAACCCTGGAAAGTTACAAAACAAGAGTTACTCTAGACACCAGTTTCAACACTAAATTGTACGTCTATCGTGACAGGACCCACGAAAAAGTCGCAGGGACCCGTGCCATAAATTGAACAGGAAGTCAGACATTTTGCTTAGAAGCAGCCATTGTGAATGAGTTCCACGGCTCGTATTTTTGACCAAAATGAGCCCCAAGGGGAAGCTATGGTAAAATGCATTTCCTGGTGACGATGTATGTATTTCAGGGTTCTGAATACAATGCCCCAAAACCCACCCTGAAAGAACTTTAAGTCGGCGAAACATGGCAGCCAAGTTTGAAAAGCTAAGAATGGAAAAATTTCAATCGTACAGTAATTGCTCCTTACATGGAGAACTCCCTGCTGTCGTCACTGGGTGAACTATCAGCTAATATCACGCCATGGTGGAAATGACATGACATTAAGTGAGAAATGGTAAGCCAGACGGCAGAAGGGAATGGAAACAAAAAGGGGGTCACATTTAGAAGAAGCCGAAGGGAAAAGAAGAAAAAGTCAGCCATACCTGTCAGAGCGCCGGCGCGGCTGCACATACGAAAGAGAAACCAGGCCCGGAGAGACAAAAAGATGGAGCAGAAGAAGCCGGGAGCAAGCAGACACTCGCGCACACACAGGAAGATAGCTTATTGGTAGCAACTGTATTGTGTTTAAAGTGCAGCCTTGTATTGACAACAAATACAGTTGGAGCAAGAAAGAAGCAAACACAAAAAAGGCACAAACTCTGGAGTGGGAATTTACACCAAGCGAAACAACCAAAAACTCTTAATTTGCCACTCATAATTTTTTTTTTTCTTCCAAAAGCTACAATTTGTGAAGTTGCGATCATACATGTTCCAATTTGTTGATCGGGCGTCGCTGAAAAAAAACCAAAGGAAGTGATGAGGCGGCTTGTCTCGCATGAGCAGCGTCATTCATCATCTGATTGTGCGATCGGGTGGCCCTCGTCTAGCGAGAATGATGACGATGGCGTCAAATCACTTGTTTTTGTTCCCCTCTCCGTGATTGCTCCGACTTCGAGACATGCGAGCATCCAGTCACTAATCATCGCTTTCATCCGACTTTTAACAGCTCACGACAAGAAAAATACTTCTTTTCTGTCTTTGTCATAGGTCCAAAAACTCCTTATTCCAAAAGTGACAATTGATTGCTTCTTTAAAAAAAAAAAAAAAAAAAGCAGCGTGCAAAGGCATTCAACAGTCCAGCAGTTCCTTACAAAGCACCAGAGGGCGCTACAGCATCATAATCATTTAAAGGGCCAGCGTGTAGAAGGGGCTCCTCGGTTTTACGATAGCGAAAAGACCAGAGGCTTAACTGAGTGTTCACACATTTGTGTCGTTTGAGAAAAAGAATTTGGAGAAAAGCAGGCCCATGTGTGGGTGAGTAAGTGAGTGAGTGAGGGCCAATACATCCTCCTACACACTGCTCCTTTAATCAAAGTGCTTGTGCGCTGTCCAAATATTTGGGGCTGCGCGGAGCAGCAACACCAGATGAAAATGTGGTACATTGTTACAACTCACTCGCTATTTACACAATTCGACAGCACCCCCCCCCCCCCCCCCTTAAGCCACCATCTTTTCGCCATCAAAAGCTAATTACCTGTGCTGATTTGCATTGAAAAGCAACATCGCAGTCATTTCGTACAATTCTGGATTTCCTGCCGTAACATTGGACGAGCACAAACAAATCGCCCGAACATCGAGTTGATGACCAGTGAGACTTTGGTCCAACAACATCAGTCAAATCCAATCTGCTTTTCTTTCTGTTCAGTCCCGAACGTAGTAAAAGTTTTTTTGTCTGCACATTTAAAGTGTGTACACTACAGAATTGCCTGGAAACAAAATAAGACATCAAGATGGTTGCATATCAACATTGTAACAGAAAGATGCTTCATGTTTGGACATTCAACAACAAAATGGCATTGGAAGTTGAAAAGACCGAGGAATTGGGGTGAAAAAAATAACATCCTAGAATAGAGTAGAACTACACTACTTTATAAACTAGACAGTCATTTGAAATGAATATGTATTCCCAATCAGGCATCATTTTCCCAAAGATCGAAGTGAACAAGTCTCATTTTGTGGTCGAGAAATGTAATGTAGTACTTTAAGGTGGAGCTAATGGAAAATCAGCAAGTGTGGTCTCTCTGAATTTAAAGGGAGGATGCAGCCTCTATCGAATATCCTAGCGCAGCTTTTCATTGTGTTGCCGTCAGTAAATCTTTCAGCACAATGTTGAGTGTCCTGCGTTGAAACCGAATATTGCAGTAAGGTGCGGAGTCACATTCGCACTGAAGCATCCCGGGGTGCTGCTGGTCACTAACAGAGTTGGGGCTGCGATCATTTTCCATTCACTGGAACTAATAAAATGCTTCCGATTTGGAAGAAGCAACTGAAAAAGATTTCAGTGATTAATGATGGCCACAAAACTCTGTTGATAATGTGCCTTCTCGGGAAAAATACTCTACAAGCAGGCCCCCTGTGTTGTTGTTATTTTTTGAGCCTGTTTTTGTGACACGCAAGTACTGTGCATTAGGTGTCATCCAGCTGCAAACTGATAAACTCCTGCATACACTTCCTGTACTGCATTTCAGTGGGGCTGTTGGCGTTATATTGACCTGTCTGGCTGTAGGGCCCCTCCGCCTCGCGCATCTCCTCGTTCATCTTGGCCAGTCGCAGCCTGCGCGGCAGGGAGAGAGGAAAACAAAGGACATTAGAAAGATTCTTATCAGTGATCAATAATCCCCTTTCAGGCAGTGCAGCTTTGCGAATGAGGGATGATTCTGACTGGCCACTGAATAAAATATTGTGTCTCTGAACGGACAAAATGAGATAAATGTGATCATATAGTGACACCTTGTGGTCGATTCTCCTTCGTTCATGCAGACAAGGAAATTGGCAGGAGATAACCATTCACAGCTATGAACAATGTAGGGTTTCAAAGAAGCTAACATGCTAACATGTTTTCCATATGTGAGAGGGAGCCCGGGTGCCCGCAGAAACAGGCAAAGTCCACACAGGAAGGCCAAGATTCGGAATACCAAACCTCAGTAGTGTGAGGCAGACGTACTAATAACCACGAGGCCGCCACGCTGGCCCGGTGGAGAGTCATCAGATCACCTGCTCTATAAACCTGGAGATATCACTTGCCACTGTCAGGGTTTGTTTCGTGACGATGACCAGCTCACAGTGAGTCCCATCTCATTACAATGATGGAGTATCACGAAAAAAACGGGCGCTGACCGTCCGTGTTAAACAAAACTGATGAGATGTTTACCGAGCCGAAACTTGGAGACAGTTCATAAACAAACGATAAAGACTGCGATGACAGGACAAAATTAACGATACTCACAATGTAACAATATCTGCATTGGCCGCTTCCACTGCGATGGCCAGCGGCGTTTTCTCATCAATGTCTGCAGCATTTTGATTGGCTCCTCTTTTCAAGAATAAACACACTTGCCTGAAAGTGAAAAAAGTTACATGTATAGTGTGCCCAAGTTTAGTTTATGAGTCAAAGAGTGTTGATAATAACCAACCCTGTGCGTCCTAGCATGGTGGCGTGGTGCAGAGGACCTCGACCTTGAGCATCCTGCTGGTTCACATTGGCCGCGTTTTGGAGCAGAAACTCGCAGGTCACCAATGAGCCCTGCAGTGAAACATCAGTGAAATACGACTTAACAAAAAAAAATATATTTCGTATATATGACAGTGACGATATTCATACATATACATATCGTCGCTGTCCTGTGAAAAACACTTACCGGTATTTCCAATTTTTGAAAAAAAAAAAAAAATGTTCACGTTAATGCGATGTCTGTAACATGGAAACACCATTCACATAAAAATAAGAAAATTGCAAAAAATGGAGATAAGTGTTTTTCACATGACAGCGACGATATAATACATAATATATACACACTTACATACATACTGTGTATATACACACACACACATTGTTTTATTATTATTTTTTTACTAATGCAGATTTGAGTTGTATTTGAATGATCTGTTGAAGCCTGCTTACCCCCCGCACGGCCATGATGAGCGGTGTCCTCTTGTCGTCTTCCGTGTTGACCCAGTTGACTTGGGCCCCGTGGGCCAGCGCCTCAGCCATGTCGGGTAGACTGCGCGCACATGAAGCCCAGTAGAGCTGAAGACCTGAACTGTACTCCTTGGGCTCATGGAACACCGTCTCCTTACAAGGTGATGGTGGAGGCAGGGTGGCCGGCATGGGCATGGGCGGAGTCTCAGCAACATCTTAAAAATAGAGACAACATAGCTTCATTCACACTTTCCAACTGAATGAATGCATGTTTTTGTTTTTACCTGCATCGGCCAAACTACTATTAGAGGGGGTGGTGGCCAGCATCTCCCTGCTGCCCTCCGCACTATGCTGGATTCCACTGTCTGCACTTTTGACTGCGGAGAAAGAACAAGGCCATCGATAAGGATGCACGGATGTAAAACAACCTGAAAAATTATGTTTGATGAACTTAATTGTTTATTTAGTAACGTCAATGTTTTAATACATTTTGTACATACATTTTGTTTTCACTGTGTTTTTAGTGCACTAACCTATGAACATTTATTCTATCAGGAAGTCATCCCAATAATTTTCTTTACAAGAAAATGTTCTATGCAGGCCCACTTGTCGAAACACGACATTCTGATTAACGGTGATAATGCGTTTGTGGAGTATGAGTCAAGCAGCAAAATCCACCCGTGTTGATTATCATTATTAATATTATGAAGACATTTGCAATTTTATGTTCTAATTTAGTACCGATTTTACTATCAGTTGTCACCTCGTCTTATCGGTGCCTATGAATAAAACCGTGTACATTATTCTTGATATTATCATTATTCACATACACTGTAAAGACGGGATGCGTGAGGACAAATCCCGACAATCAGGTCAGGGAACCACAACTTTGTGTGAGCATCATTCCCTCCCCCAGGAAAAAGACAACATGGAATAATTCCCTTTACACAAAGAAATCCTCTATTAGTAGAGTCGGGATGAGGGAGGAGAAGGCGAGAGAGGATGAAGGGTTTTTAGGATCACAGCCTCCAATTAGCAAGAGCCAAATGGACAAATGGGATGGAGAAGCAGGCCAAACATTAACAGTGAATACTTACTGCTCCTGAGTTTGGAGGAGTTGTCAAAGTAGGAGAAGAGTGAATGAAGCTCGTCAGGACAGAAGAGAGAGTCCCGCCGGGCCTCCGAGCCACTGGCAACAGCTACGCAAGGGATGATGGGATTTGGGGAACGGGAGATTGGGTAGCACAAGGTATTGAGAGGCAGGAGGGGGTTGAGGGGTGGGCGGGAACGGCGGTTTAAGGTGGGCGCGTGGAGCAGGTATTAGTCCAGTAGCAAAGAGCAGCCAGGGGGAGGAGACAAAATGAGACAAAGGACGAGAGAGAGGAGAACGAGAGAAGAGTGAAGCAGAAATAGTTACAGTAGCTGCTCGGCTGACACTGGAGGAGACGGACTACAAGAGGCGATGGGAGGCAAACAGAGCTTAGACATATGCTGCTCACAGAGAACAGACACTATGCCAAAAGCTTGTTCACAGCAGTGCAAAAAAGCACATTGAGAGCAGGGGGACAGGACAGGCTGCGATGAGGGAAGGAAGAGTGACTCTTAGGATGTTGTGCTGGTGTAATCATTTGTGTTACCCGCAAACCTCACTACACTTAAATAGGCAAGTTGGGAAAGAGGTTTGAGACGTGCCCTCCAAATACCGGTCGGCTCTGCATTTAACGGACCGTTCCACTGACCTGACTGTCCGGAGGTGTTGGAACCGGGTCGAAGTTTGGGGGTGGGCGGCGGCGGTCTTGGGGGCAGGTGTTCGGAGCTGCTGCTAAGACTCTTCTCCTGTTTGCTGAGGGACACCACCTTGCTCCGAAGCTCCTCATCAGACGGCCTGCGCACAAACCTGCGATCCACATACTTGGCCTTGATGTAGGCTTCCACTTCATGTCTGGTATAATAAAAAGGAGAAAGGCAAATGAATAGCTCAAAACGTTCTTAATCGCTCAGAAGTTGGATTCAAAAACTGGTTGATGCATGCCGCAAGATAGCAAATGCAAAACTGGTTAATACAACCCAACATATGATAGCAATCCAAAAAGGGGCTTTGATGTGTATCATGTTTACGTCTCAATAAACATTGGATGATTATGTAACGCATTGGGGCAATGTCCTGACGTGCTTTCTACAGTTGACAAATAGATGATAAAGAATTAGTCAAATCAAAAGTCTGCATACGGAGTCAGTGAATTAGTACAGATTATCTTGCTTGTAAAAAAAATAAATCAATGAATGCAAAAATCGGTCCCAAATAAAAGTATACCTTGGGTCTCCTGGCTGCGGTTTTCTCGCTCCCAGCTCCTCTCGCCGAGCCTCATATATCTGGTTAATAACTCCATTTCCAAGTTCACACATTAGCTGTGAATGATGGGTTAAAAGAGAGAAAGAGAGCGCACTTTTGGGTTGAACAGATCCTGCAACTATTTGTTAAACATCATGAAATAAGAAAGAAAGAAAGCTTGATTGAAAATGAAGACAAAAGTAGTTAATGTAAAGGAACAGTGTATGTTAGGAGGGTCTGTGCATTTGTTGATAAACATTAAAGCGGAAGTCAACCAAAACATATTTTTTTCCAGAATATGTTCTATACAGGCCTACTAGTCTAAACACGGCATTCTGATTAATATTGCGTTTGTGCAATACGAGAAATCCACCTGTTTTTAGCTAGCTCAGGGGGCGGCCATTTTTTCACTTCTGTCGACTGAAGCTGACATCAACGTTGCTCAGGGCTCAGATAATGACCAATCATGGCTCAGCTTCAGAAAGCAGGTGAGACAACGACCAATGAGATGGCTAAAAAGTGGATGCCTTTTGCTGCGTAATTTATATTCCACAAACGCAATATTAATCAGAATGCCGTATTTCAACTTGTGGGCCTGCATAGAACATATTCTGGAAAAAAATATGTTTGGGTTGACTCTCTTTAACTCTCTTTACCTTAAGCAGTTCTGGCTCCCATGAATCCAAAGTCAGCGACCGGACCTTTGAGAAATGAACTCCCAGACTCCTGGACATGAAGAAAAATTGACCCAATGTTGATTACAAGTGGTCATTTGTTGCTGTCGTTGAAGGCCAAGAAAGGTCATTGCAATGAAGTCTAACATGTTGTTTAATGATTGATTCAACGAGTTGCAAAGGTATTAGCCTCACTACTTTCAGCTTCTAAAAAACTGCATCGGATGCTTAAAGTACTGCCATTTTGTTTCCATTCATAATAGTTATAATAAAGTAAATAGGCCTATAAAAGACACATTTTGCATGACAAACAACTAAGTTTTCTATTTGGTGTTATTAACTCCAGATAGTCATGTATTATCGACACTGGGACCGGGACACTGAACAGTTTATATTACATTTGTATGCTGCTTTGTTTTGAATGAAATAATAACATAAAAGCCTGGATATTTATTCCACTAAAGATTATGTTTCTGAAACCTCTTGAGTTTTGTCTTCACAAGACTCCAAAAGGAGATTTCCACAAAAAAATGTATAATTTGAACTTTCTATATCAAGCTATTTTTACCTGTGAATTCCAGAGCATTGGATACAAAGGGTGATGCCTAGATTGATGCTGGCCCAGCGTGGATCTGGCTGGCCGCAGTCACAGCAACAAGCGTTGCCCGGGATGGCGATGACTTTCTGCAGGGCACTCTCCCCTTTTAGTGATCTCTCCTTGGGTTCCCCACCAGAGTCTAAGCTCCCTGTTGATGTGGAAGACTTCCTGTCCAGCTTCTGTGGTGGTAACACAGTAAAAAAAACACTCGTGATTTGTTGGAATGGTCCTTGCTGAATCATGACACTTCAGGATTGTCGCTACTGTGGTTACACAAATCAACACACGCTGCTACGATGAATATCATCTTAAATTGAAAAAATATAAAGATATTATTCCAACACATTTTCCATTTTCCTTCGAAAGATTCCACCCAACGCCAGCCGTATGTGTTTTAAAAATCTAAATCTAACATCCAGTCAGCCTTGCTGCGTTTTTTTTTTCACCTCAGCGTCATCTCCCTTGTCGCGGAAGGCAGTGGCGATGCTGTTCTGGACTGCTTTGATCCACGCCTGTCGCAACTTCTCAGAGTCTGCTTGCATCATGCAGCTCCTGTTGGGAAAAACAAGCGTCACACAACTGCTGCCTGCTTAATATGCACGAGCATGTGTGCCATTGTGTGTACGTCTTGTCTTAGGATGTTGGTACATTGATACTTTTACATATTCCTGTGCTCATTAAAAGTGACAGAGTAACTAGTTGTGCCTCGAGCTGTGCTATAGACGTATTTTGATTATAGATGTCTTTTGTGTGCAGTGCGTTTTGTATGTGCACTTACTTGGTGGGTGACACCACCTCGAAACAGAAGCGTCGCTCTAAATCTTCACAGTGTTTGACTGTGCATAGCCTCAGGTCTTCCACGACCACTGTCGGGTTGTCCTGTGGCAACATAAAAAGCAGTGGGTAATCCAAATGTAAATATCTTTCGTTGGCTTTGTAAAGTGTCCCTGGTTGAACCCAGAAAAGTAACATGCACTAATTTGATCATGTGTCAAACCCTAATCCTATCATTCAAATTTATCAGCGTTACTCCCTTTCACAATGAACCTCTAGAGTTGAGAAATGGCACAATGGAGCAGTCATGCAAATAGTCAGTTTGGAATTGCAGGTAACATCGACTTAATGCTGAAACATTCTGTTATCCTCTAAAAATAAGCAACAGACATGCATGTTTAATAGTTGAGGTTAGTTTACTGTGAGTCACTTGACATACCTTGAATTTTTTCTGGTAAACCAGCTGATTGTTTTGGATGGAGAACCACCGTCTGAAAAGAGATCAAAAGATTTTTAGCAGAGGAAATCCATTCCTTTGTGAGGTTTGTTCTTTTTTTAAAGACAATGGCAAATTCGTTTTTCAATTCGGTTTACTTTGGGCCTCGAATGAATGAAGTGATCTCATTATCATATTCACTCTATTAAAACCAACTAAAAGACCAATAATCAATGTGATATAAATTTCTTCATTCATAAAGACGGGTCAAATCAAGCCTCATCTCACATCCCTTACTCTCAAATTGTTTATGTGTCGATATTCATGTTATCTGAAGTGGTCCTGTCATACCGATTCCATGTCTTGAAGGCGTTGCTGGCCCTCTTAAAAAGATATCCCTCCATGGCGATGCCATTATCTGCATCCACGTTGTATTCCAATTTGGTGTCGTCATTTGAGAAGTCCTACACAAGGGGGAAAAGGTTGGAAAGGAAATGATAATAAATAAAAAGCAACACCAATTAAGAAAGAAAAACAAAACAGTAAAATACATAATCCTTGCAAACACTCGGTGTAACTGATTGCTTTCGGGTGATGAGTGAGTCTGCACTTATGCCAGAGCCACTATTGAGTGGAACGTGACCTCTTACTATTCAGTGATGTTGGTCACACTGACCACACCGCAAAACTTTTTGAAGTTGAAGTAAAAGCAGTCTGCTGCTGTCAAATCATCGGACGTGTTGTCATGGGACCTCCACCGTGCTCGTATGACTTCAACTACCCGAGTGCTCTATTGTTACACTGTGCTAAAACCCCTCCAGCTTCATCCGCTTCAAATGACACCGAACGCTGGGATGCATGCATTGTGTGCGAGTACGTGTATCCTTGAGGACTCAGTTTACATCAAGGGCAAGCGATCTGTCAACCAATTACAGCTATGGTAAGCTACACTTCCATGGACAGACGTAAACCTGGCCGTGACATCCACCAGAAGTGACACTTGGGGAAAATATCGAGTCAGTTTCCCATCTGCAGCGTCCATTCCAAGATGGAAGATTTTCTTCCTGCTGTGTCGAGATTTTTGTCCATTCAACCAGAACATTGAAGAGGTCAGGGATCACTGAAGATTTCTTGGCCCACATCTGTCTTCATCCCAAAGCAATGGCGAGGCTTTGAATATAATTAATCGAATTAAAGGATTGTCCCAAGACTTGATTAGAAGAAAAGATTTATTCTGATGATTCTTATACTAATAATAAGGGATCTGACATAATGTGTTTTTGATTGAAGTATGACTACTGTGTATTATCAATTCTCTCTGGAGTCTACATAGTGAGCATGGATGCATGCTGTAACCTAGCTCCATGAAAGTAACCCGGGGAAGAATAAGCAGCTCAGTCAAACCACCATTTCATAAGACACGCAACGCACGGCTGAATATCATGGTCCACATGACAGACACTGGAACAACTGGGGTTTATTTTTGGGTGCACAACAAAGGTCCCGAAAAGGAAGGCAATGGGAAAAGTCCTACATTCACCTCTTACTTAACATGGGACAAAATTAATCTGCTGGTGGACCATTACTGAAAGGTTAAATTGGGCTGAATGAGGAGACTCCTCGCAAAGTAACTTTAGTTTGGGCCATGGACATGTACACAGACAGTGATATGCGCACACCACTAATTACTGAGATCAAAGAAATAAATGCATCAAGTGCAACACTGTTGTTGACTTCAATCCAATGACGCGACTTCACAGCAGAATGGCAAAAACAATGAAGCATCACAAGAAAACATGCCGCAAAATGAAGACGTCTACATGATCATGTGGAGAACTCTTAAAGAGGAAGTCAACTCTAACAGATTATTTTCAAGAATATGTTCTATGCAGGCCAACTAGTTGAAACAAGGCATTCTGATTAATATTACGTTATACGAGTAGAATAGTGTAATAGTAGTGGAATACGAGTAGAGCAGCAAAATCCACGGATTTTAGCCATCTCTGGGGTCGGCCATTTTGTCACTTCTGTCGACTGAAGATGACATCACAGATGCTTAGGTCTCAGATGACGACCAATCATGGCTCAGCTTCAGAAAACAGGTGATTGGTCTTTACCTCAGCCCAGAGCAACTTCAACGTCATTTTCAGTCGACAGAAGTGACAAAATGGCCGACCCCAGAGATGGCTAAAAACAGGTGGATTTTGCTGCTTAACTCATATCCTACATAAGCAATATTAATCAGAATGCCTTCTTTCAACTAGTGGGCCTGCATAGAACATATTCTTGAAAAATATGTTTGGATTGACTTGCGCTTTAAATGAAAGGGCAGTCGTGGGTGCAATCGGGGTACACAAACACTGCAACACAGTCTCGGTTGGTTAATACGGTAAAGGAGAGACGATGGCGAAATGTTTGTTAGGAAACGTAAACCAAACAGAAATCAATGCGGTGATACTACGTACGGAGGACGACCTCCAAGCACAAAAGTTTCGGTGGTCTGAGTCGAACTCCGTCACCTCCTAAATGTCACACAGCAAAAAGAAAAGAAACATGTACTTCTTGGCCCAAATAAAGATTTGTACCGGTAAATAAAAGAGAAAAACCAAGCTGAATGTAAGACAGAAACAAATACTGTATATCAACAACAATCATGGGCATAGGCTCACAAATTGACCAAAGATGCACACAAGCTGACTCACCAGATACCAAACATAGTGGAAACGACTGAAAATCTTCATTTTCAACAGTCCTGTCAAGTGTTTGCAATCCTTTGCGATACCCTTATGGGCTCAAGAAGTCTTCTGCATCAAACGCTTTTAAGTGTAGCATCTCTAAGCAGCATGCCCATTTCCAAAACAAATAAAACTCCTCCTTTGGCGGTGTGTGTGTGTGTCTGTCAAAACTCTGTCACAGCCACTGCTACTGATCCTCCTCATGAGGCCTTCCACTCTGAAGGTCACCTGTGTGCCTGTTTGTGTGTGTGTGTGCGTGTGTGTTGGAGATCCGATATTAAAGGGGACCGTGCTAAACAGCTCAGTCATCAAACATTTATATGCTATTGAGGTTAGCAGCCACACACTTCGCCTTTCCTCAGTACAAGCTGCCCTCATGAAAGCAGCCATGCTCTTTCCCCTGTGGCCAGAGTGTCATGGGTGAGTAATGCACACGGTGCAAATGATTCACAAGATAGTGGACGTCCTAGAAATGAAATAATATCACACGGCTAGAGACAACTACAACATACAGTATAGCACCGGGTATACAATTAACTGTTTAAAGTGGAAATCAAGTCAAAAATGGTCTTTACAATAATATGTTCTATGCCCCCCTACTACTCTAAACACAGTATTTTGATTAATATTGCGTTTGTGTCATATGAACGAAGCAGTAAAATCCACATGTTAGTATCCATTTTAGGGGGCGGCCGTTTTGTCACTTGCTGTCGACTGAAAATGACATCACAGCTACTCAGGGATCAGGTAACCACCAATCACGGCTCACCTGTTTTCTGAGTTTGATCATGTGACTTTCCAAGCTGAAATCTATTTAAAAAAAATGTCCTGACATAACTCATAATTCAGTTTTGGAGATAACGTGATAAAATTATCAAATGCAGAAATGCTATGTTGATGCTTGTATTCTACTAAAGCTTCTTTTTAAGGCTTTCTAGTTTTTTGTCCTTTGCCCCAAAAACAAATAGCAGTCTTAGTCTACGGAAAGGAAGCCAAAGTGAGGAAAAAGGCGACCAAACATCGCTTACCTGTAAAGCAGCCTGAAGTAAGTACAAGGAGAAATTGGGAAAAGAGGATTGGACATTTGGTTAGGAGAATAGAGACAGTGAGCGTTGCAGACAGACAGCATTTAAAATAGGAGGATGAGGAAGAGAGGTGTTAAAGTACAAACATGAGCTGGCATAAGAAGAAAAGCTGGACATGCAAACAACACAACTAGTGAGCCAATACGACAGAGTAGGATGAAAATGTAAATACGTGGAAATCTATACCTCCTATAACTTACCTCCACACACATAAATGCGCATAATGAAAACAATCCACTGACAGACAAATACAAGAGTTAATATGTGTTTGTAATCTTTGTATCGTAATGAGGCTATGTTTGCAAATAAAAGGCTACCACAGTACAGTGCTACCATATGAGCCACTGAAATGTTACGCCGTTTACCGTCAACATTTAATAATGCATTGGTCTGTGGTTGAGGTCATCCAGGAGTATCGCGTTACATACACCTGAGGGTGGAGTACTACCTCCATTAGCTAGTATAGTACGGTGAATGGCTGACATCTCGTCTTGTCTTGTATCGTTACTATTAGCTTTAGGGTGCTATCTCACTAAGCGGCGAACGCTTGCGCAGTAGCAAATGTTGTTTTTTTTGTCAGGGTTTGTTAAAAGTTGCAAAAGGTTGCAAAGCCGTTCACAAACAGTTTTAATGTTCGTAAGCAGGTTTTTTTGTCGACCCAAATTTTGAACAATGTTCAAGAATTTGGTGTGCAGGGGAAACATTAATGAAGAAAGGCATCATTCCTAATTGCATACGTTTCATTGGTGGTACAATTTCCAGTTACCTTTGTGTAAAATTGAATGAAATCGTTGCCGCAAATCTGTACCTTTTGCTGGATGGTGGAGTGTTTTTGCTCCATGTCCCGCTTCTCTTTGGCGGCATCCACAACCAGCTGGTCCAACTGCAAAGGACAAGAGATTAGTCAGACATGCTAAACCACCTGGTCACACTCAACACTAAAAACAACCGCTAAAAATGACAAAGACACGTTTAACAGCAAATTTTCTAATGTAATCTACAAAACTGATTAATACAATTCCAATGGAAAACAGATGCTTCATATTCCCTTTAGATTCTTGAGATGAGAACATAAACTAGATATGAGAATCCCTCTCCGACAAACAAGACTGACCGATCAGCAAAGGAGACATCTTGTGTGAAATCAGGTGGGAAAATGAATGATTCTCTTCAACCATGCATGTCGAAATTATATTCACAGAAAGAAACAAATGTTCTTCTGATCAGAGACGAAAGCAACAAATCTGCTATGTGCTAGTTTGCCTGAAGGAGTTGAGGTTGAAGTCTATTCATTATTTGTTGCCCCAATGCGACCTAAATCAGTAGGCAAGACAAAAGGATCATTCTCTGGTGACTGGTCAATGAGTCAAGAGAGCAAAATTAACAAAAGGTGAGACTTAAGTGTTACACTGACGCGTTTTATTTTTTGAGAAAAAGTTGTGTTTATTATTTTCATGTTTTATGTGAGAATGGAAAATTACTTTTTGGGGAGGCAGAGAATCCACTTTACAAATATAGGAGGAAGGAACAACTACTATTTCCCCATGCGGCGTGCATTATAAAAGTTATGTACTTAAAAGGGGAAGTCAAGTCCAAAACGTTCTTTACAATGATATGTTCAATATGCCCCCACAAGTCTAAACACGGCATTCTGATTTTTGCGTTTGTTGAATATGAATTAGCAGCAAAATCCACCCGTTTTTATTCATCTCAGTGGGTGGCCATTTTGCCACTTGCTCTCGACTGAAAATGACATCCGGGCCTAGCTAATGACCAATAACAGCTCAAACTCTGAATATTCCACAAACGCAATATTAAAGAGAATGCAGTGTTTAGACAAGTGGGGTTGCACAGAACATATTATTGTAAAGAACATTTTCGAGTTGACTTCCACTTTAATATGACAAACCCATGATATGTCATATAATGTTAATTTGGAGGAAAATACTACAAACAAAGACCTATGTAGTGTTTAAAAAAAAAAAAGAAAAAAAGCTGCTTTGTTTTTGGGGGAGTGTAGCCTTTTGTTTTGTTTGGGCAGGAAATGGGTGGACGGCAGAGCAGAAGTATGATAGCATCAGATGGGAAATATTTTCCGGCTGTCACAACCGTAACAACAAGTCCAGTCCAGTCCAGATTGTCTATCTACATACATTTGATTGAAATGCGTGTGAAGCTCCCCGCATACCTTTCGAGAGTGACTCGCCCAAAAAGTCTAATGTTTTATGCCTACAAAGTATTCTCCTAATAACGACACTGAATTTAACCAAATTCCCGACATGTGTACATACGAATATTACTGTTTAGGCCATACTAAATCACCAGATATATTTACTTAACTCATGTCCCCACCCATCCACAATAACATCCCAATAGAATTAGTAATATTTTTCTGTTTGCAGTGTAATTTCCCTGCCCTTAGTCATACATTGACAACAGACCTGTTGACAGCTCCTCCACACCTCCCTGCACAGCCGCTCCATCTTCTTCAGCTTCATGATAGACTCACTGAGAGTTAATCCTCTTGTCCTTGCTTCCCACTGTTTGGAGGCTGATTCTCCCTCCTTGTCACTTTTACACAGATCTATGCTCAGTGCAAATGCAGCTTTCCAAATTCACTCAGCGGTGTTACGCTTCATGGCTGAATTGTTCCTCTCCCAATTTTCCTCTTCTGTCCTTTGACTGTTGAAGCCACGTGTTTCCATATGTGCCTCTTCCTTCTGCGTGGATCACTATGGAAGATTGCACTCCGCCTCTCATCCTGTCCTAAATATGTGTCAACAAAAGCTTCTATTTTCCTGATACTGTTCCCTCTTGTGGAGGTTGGTTCCAATTTCAACACATGAGAGCTAAAAACCGCACTTGTCTCACCACTCCAGTTTAGAGGAATGTTGTTTGAACTGTTCAGAATTCACTCACAAATAAGTATTCTCTGTCCTTCCTACATAAACACTATTTGGTCCGTGCTTCTGTTAACAAACGCACTCCACTACTTTTTTCTTCTTTAACTCGTCAACTTTCAGAAATAGGACGTCTCATTTAGTGTTTTCTTTTCCTGATATAGCCTCTGAACCACCCGCTAACAATCCACAAGACCTCAACAAGATTCTTAGGTTTCTCCACCGCATTCTCTCAGCTGACTCGAAACTCTAGTGAGACTGACGGTGGGAAAATACGTCTCAAGCCTTCAAGCCGCCTTCTTCCTCATTCTACTGAGATCCCCATCTCAAAGTCACACATGGGTTAAGAGGTAGGACTGTTCATCATAGGATGCACACAGATTCACTTCACAGAAAACCATGAATTCAAATACTATACCACTAACTATGGACCTCATATTTTAAAGACCTCAAATACAGACAAAACCTAAATTAGTCCATGAACAGAACTGCTGTTATGATGAAACTACACCACCCCCCAAACATAATAATGAATGTTTATCCACCACACTGTAACGGTATGTAAACATTTTTTACAG
This sequence comes from Filicampus tigris, assembly GCF_054856515.1. Classification (NCBI taxonomy): domain Eukaryota; kingdom Metazoa; phylum Chordata; class Actinopteri; order Syngnathiformes; family Syngnathidae; genus Filicampus; species Filicampus tigris. The sequence goes on along the minus strand of NC_141228.1, from coordinate 9,875,563 downwards.
TTTGTCCGCTGCTTCACTCAGGATAACTCCAAGTTTGCATGTGATCAGTTATACACACCGTTGTTGTACCTGTGTATTGTGTAAATATTACATTACACATTACGGAGCCTCTAAGGTGACATGGAAGTAAAAAACAACAACTTTGCGTTCCCTCGCAAAAATTGCGAGATAACGCAAAGTTTTTTGCGAGGGAACACATTTTGTTTTAAGTGTGTGTTTATGTACTTCCGGGTCAGTTTAGCAGCTAGCCTAGCCTAGCCTCTAATGCACGGCTGTTTGATAGACGACAGTACGTCAGAGACAAAGAAACCGTGCTTGATATCAAAAACTGATTTTAGGTCTTTGTATTACAAGCGAATTTCAAAGCAATTCCCTTAAACCCACCCATGGCTGAAAACGCTCCCTTTGTTGCTTTTGTTTACCCGGAAAATGACCCGTACGTACATAATCATTCCCTCGCAAAAAACTTTGCGTTATCTCGCAATCTTTGCGAGGTAACGCAAAGGTTTTTTTTTTTACTTCCATGTCACCTAAGGGGCTTCGTAATAGTTGCACACGTCTGCTTGAAATGAATATGTTATAAGTCATGTTGCAGTTTTCATCCAATGCAATCGCCAGTTTTTATAATATACAGGAAAGCAGAGGCAGCAAAGCAACTTGTGGAGCGTGGGAGGGTACTGTAACCATGTTGCTGATAAGCAACCTATGCTTGGATAGGCACCGCCCTGTGCAATAAGGTGTGGGAAGAAATATGTGATAAAGGGAGCCAAAGGGGGGAGGGGACTTCCGTTGCCTCTGCAGGAAAATATACCTGCAACTAAGGCACACTAATATTGTATGTCCTGTGTGTACATATGCATGTGAGTGTGGTGTACCTGTCCTCCGAGCTGTTTCATTAGTGGCTGTAACTCACTGAAGAGGTCATAGCCTTGGTGGAAAAAAGTCAGGTGGGCATACATGAAGGACAGCATCTGTGGTGAGGACAGTCATTATCCATTGAACAGCGTTGCGTCTCTCTGACTCATTAAACAGCGGAGGATACTGTACGTACAGATTTGAGGATTTCCGATCTTCTCTTGGACTGTAGCACATTAATCTGAAAAATAAAATAAAAAGTATTAAGCCAATATTGAGTGATTGTGGTTATGATGGAGGCCACAAGGAAAAAGGTTAGCAGGACCAAAGGTTCCTTGTATAGACACCAGGGGGAGCTCTGTATGATGTTAGATGCTACTGTGTCACCAGCAGCTTCTAATTCTTGCCCCTGGCCTTGTCTCGGCTTCACTCTATTATCCGCTATCCTCATATGCACCGGCCCCGCTTCTTCTTCCTTCAAAATCTATTAATGTTTTGTTTCACGGGCATTCAAAGTCACTTAAAGAAAATGCTACAGAGCAGAGCAGAGATGGGCAATTATTGTTTCATGACTTGATGTTGCAAGTCTTTTCCAAAGTCATCTTGATCGCCAAATAACAACTGCAAGTGGACTGCAACTTGACAAGATTTAAACATCCTTGATTCATTTATTGTTGCACCAAACTTACAAATGCTCTGTGCACTCTCTCTAGGGCAGAAATTACGTTTTTGCTTGAGTGACATCTGCAATAGTAAGGTAAAACTTCATACTGCTGTACTATAGACCCAAGAGTCAAACAATTTGGAGTTTAACCAAGATTTTCTGGAAAAAAAAAACAAAAAAAGAAATACACCTCAAAAATGAAACAAAACATGGAGTTCAAAGAATCATCATAGGTTAACGTTTGAAAATCAGTGAGCAGCTAAATGATTGAATTTACGTGTTTTTGCTTTCTATTTGGGCTTTTTCTGTGCTTTTGTGGGGCCATTTGTGTGAACCAGAAATGGAACTTCTCATGACATTGGAAGGTCATGAATATGATTTGTAAATGTTTTATTTTTAGTCATTATTATCGCATGCTTCATTTCAGGGTTATGAAGTTTAGCTAACTGCATATTAATACAGTTTGACATACGGTCCCAGTAAACATGTATTATGATTTCGTATTTGTTCCTCACACTACCAAAATTAAATTAACAGTAGGGCCTCGCTTCATGATGTGATGGTGCAGAATTTTATATTGCACAACAGAGAAATGTCATAAACATGGCAGGCATACAAATTCTCTCCCTACCTCCATCTTGTATGTCACTTTTCATTGTGCAATGTCCAACTACACTAAATGGCACAAAAAGAGCAGAAAAGCTCAACTCCAAGTATTAGCTGTTTCTTACATGACCCATGAGCGGAACATTTCTTTCTGCTGTGTCAGCACCTTGCCACATAGATTTCCAATATGCAGACACAAAGGCAAGAAAAACTGCCAGAGCTAAGCTTTGTCTTCGAAGAGCAATCATGTGATGAATCAAAGAAGCACACTGGCAAACCTATTTACCACATCTGCATTTTTTGCTTCGTAGTCTTGCCTTTGAGGCTTTTTAGTTTAGCCTTACACATGCCATAATTTTACTTCAAATGTGGTTGTGAGGCTTTCTGGATTAATACTCATTCTATTGCTCACTTCCTCTTTTACATATTCTTCACAATTTTACTGAAATAGGTACCGGTATGTGTATCCATCTCCTTACTATATCTTAAGCACAATTCCTCACTAGTAATAATACCAACTACAACTTTAGATGATTAAATCCCCTATCATGTGGTGGGGTGTATTACTTTGTATTTAGTGGGATCAAGCACATCTGAGGCTCATTCTTCCTTGTACCACATCAGCATGTTAAACCCTGACTCAGCAAATTAGACTTTCGGTTCTAATCTCTGACTGCTCGTACAGCATTTTAGAACTCCTGGTTAAGGAAATACGCATGTCACTACTTATTTTTGTCCTTTTCAAAAAAATAACTCATTCACTGCCATTGACAAATGTATTTGTCTTTTCACAGTCCAGCCATTCAATCCCAGGAACTATTTATATTTTTTTTCAAATTTTGTCAAACGTTTGGGTAAAAGAGAGTCTGAAAATGTCTGGCAGTGAATGAGTTAATACTGTAAATTAACTAAAATCACATGATGTGATTATTCAATTAACTGGAATAAACCCTGAAGAACACCAGCCAATTTAAGTATCGAGAGCATTTTACTGATGTTAGACCATACTGAAATATTATTTTCAACACAAAATAACAACCAATGAAATATGATAGAAGATATCCGACACTAATGCCTTCCAGAGAAAAATGTATATCATATCACTCGATTTCCTGTCAGTGAATATTACATTGTAGATAAATGAATATGCCACCCTACCTGCAAAACATAGTCGAGGACGATGTGTCGGAAGCACTTGCGCGTGGCGGTAAGGATGTTGGTAGCCTCTTCCACCTCGTGCTGCTTGTTGCGGGGAGCCTGAGCATTTTTGATCAGTGCTGCTTCCTTTTCTTCACTCACCTTGTCAAATTGCTTCTTGGCTTCTTTAAACTTACGTAGGTCGCTGGAAATTGGGATAGGGTGGACAGACAGGTAGAGTTTTAGGTGATTTTGCCAAGGTGTCGGTAAGTGAAAGTGACGTTTGAAAAGAAGCCGAGCGCTATCATTAATTTCGACCAAATGGTTACACAGCAGGGTCAATGATACATTTAATTAAATTTCATGATGCTAATGAAACTGTGTGTCAGAGTGTCTGCACTGCGCACATGAAATATTCTTGTGTCTCACCTTTGTTCTCTCATGCCTTTGGGCTTAGAGAAATGAAGTCATATTTGAATCCTGTAAGGCAGTGGGTAATTATGGAAAAACGCATTTCCCTGCTCTATCTGAGAAGCATTGTGACTACTTATGTGGGTGTTAAGCCCCGGTGAGCCAGGGGCAAAAAAAGGCTAATTCCTAAAAATCTAATTAACTAGGGTTAAGGTCCCACATCTTCTTCAAAGTACAAGCCCACCTGGAGTGCTATATTTGGAAATAAGTCTCCATAAAAAACACTTAAGAATAAATAATTTTGCATCCTCCATCCACTCTTATACTCCCTCTCTTCCCTCTCATATAATTTCTGCCTTTGCTGCAGAATGCTAAGTCATTTATAGCCATTACATAAATGATCATTCTTTTAATACTCACTCTTTCACAAACGTTTGAAGCTGGGTCTTGATTGATCTCTGGGCCTGATCGAACAGTATCTGCACAGTAAAAGATCATTTCATTTAGATGAGTCACCGTTGAATGAAGCAAGAAAAAAGAGTTCACCGACAGAGTCACAAATAGCAAGTATTATAACTGCCTTCACTTGGCAGGTGACAAGCTACTTGGAAAGTTGTGGCGCTCCGATCCATCGGCCACCGATCATGATTTCCGTGGAACTATGTGATCGGCATGTGTGCCAATCCCAAAAAACGATCACCACCAACTCGTATTTTTGAGACCATCTTGTGTGCAGTGTAGTGTCTTCAACCGCTCTTCCTTCAAACAGTGCAGGCGTGCAGCGGCAACCCAAAGAAACATGTCTGCCTCGTGGATCTTTGTGATTTCAGAGTGATGTCACGTTTGCATCACCACCAAAAGATACCTCGAGGAGAGAGAACTTTTAAAAGCTTCAAAACAACTAATGTAATCTGACATTGGAACAGCAAACACTGGGCGGAACACGGTGAGGTTTCGGAGCGGAAACCATCGAATAGCAGCTTAAGCAGCCCACAAGTCCGTATGAGCGTGACAGTTAGAAGGCGAAACAAATAATTCAATTCATCGGACTAAATGACCAGCTTTTCTCCGTGGTGACTCAGTGATGACAGTCCGCCGCCGCCGGCTACGCGCTGCCTATTGACAGGATACTCTCAGATCGAAAGTCTCTTTAAAGATGCCTCTCACATCCTCTGTAAGTTTGCTCCGATTTTTTACAAAAAAATCTCTCAACAGTAAATATTCTTGGATTTCTCTAGTTCTCTGGCGTACTCGACAGTTTTACATGAGGACATTTCAATTGACGATATCTGGTCAACTGTTTACGTGTGACATGATGTATTCTGATCTGCCGTTTACATACGCCTATTCCGATTGAAGCGAATATATGACGTGTGCGAAAGGGATATATGACCCGTGAGAACCCGAATGAAATTCAATTTGGAATCGACCCGTTTATTCCAATTGATGTGGTTTTTTTCATTCCGTTTGGTCATTCTGTTTTGTTCTAATCGGAATGCGTGGCTCCATGTAAACCTGGCTAGTGATTGTCTTTGTGTTGAATCCAAATAGGATTTGCAAACATCGAATTTTACTTAGGAAAGCAATGACCAACATTCTTCCTTATTTTTTAACATGTTACAGACAGAACCAGTAACTGAAAGAAAGTTTATGTTTGTGTATTTTCTGCACCGGCGTTTTGAAATAATGTCCTGTTTTTTAATAACAAAGGGATGGAAATTGTTCATTTTCATCTGAAATAATCTAAAAAAAAATAACTGATCGATTAATCAATTATTCTAATAATTGTAAATTGCAGCCCTAAATATATAAAATATAACAGCAAATCCATGTGATCGTATCGGTCTACCAAACGTGATTCATTGTGACACTGCTTGCTTATTTTTGCTATTCAGTCTCACATTCATTACAACCACGCAAAGATTTCTCACGAGCGCTTCACCCTTACTATGGATTCTATGCAATTTGGAAACCAGAGAGGACAATATGAGTAGTGTGGCTAGGAGAGGCGACCATTGTCAAACAGAGCACTGTTTGAGATCATGTGCTTAAAGGCCCTGATACACCAAACCGACGTCAGAGGTCGTGAAGCCTCGTGGCGTCTTTAAGTGCCGTCTAATTGGTGGGGTGTTTACGTATGTTGAATCGGCGTCGCCAGTCGTGACATTTGGTCACTCTGATTGGCTGTTAGCTAGCAAATCAGCGCTTGGGGCACCAACCGGATGTGACAAATGTGGAAAAACAGTGAGCACGCCTCTGCTGCCTTAATCTTCTTACAAGTTCAAGAGCGAGGGTTGACAATGTAAGTATTTCACAATACAGTGTCAAGAATGTGATGCTTTACTTCGCGTGGGAGTTCATCATATAGCTGAATGCATTGTTTATGTTTTTATGATCCGCCCCCGGCCAACATCTTTCCGGTTGGATTTTTCTAACAATGAGAAATAGTGACTACCGCCGCCGATGGTATGGAAGGGTATTACATCTTATGCATGCGCAGAAGGTACTTTTAATGGTCAGCGTCGCTGTCTGTCCTTGCGGTGTGTTTTGCCAGCGTGCCGTGCCGACAGCCGGCCGGACGCCACAGGGGGTAAGCGTATGTCACTGTTGGCCAATGTCGTTTTGGTGTATCAGGGCCTTAAAAGATCGCTGGGTGGCAACAACCACTCTTGAGAATCAGCTGACATGACCAGCGTTTCCTCAACAGACTCACTCTCATGCTCAACTATTGGTAGTTGATCAATTTAAAAGAACAGTGTTAAAGAATTGGGATACCTTTTTGAAACTATACTGCAGTGTTGAATAATGGACTGAAGGCTGACATGCCCATGTCTACTTGGGCAGCAGGGAACAATTGTTGAAGTTCAGATGCAGTTTCAGACTGTCATACCAGATGGGTTTTGTCATCAGACAATTGTCAACGGGGAATTCAAACACACCCCGTTTCACATGGACGAACCTACCGTGTGATAGTTGATCATCTCCTGAAGGCTTTCTGCGAACTTTGACAGACTGGACTGTGGAGAGAAAAGGGGGTTTAAGAGCAATTTTAAAAAGTCAGTCAAAATCTGTTAAAGATGACGTAAAAAGCAGTAATACATAGGCAATTTTAAAACATTGATAAGGATCAGTCAAATGCAAACTTCATCATGATATGGCGAAAGAATGGGAAGAAACACAGTTTCCCAGAATATGTAAACCTGATCTGTATTTAAAAAAAACTCAAGTGACACTTAGATAAATCAATCAAACATTTTCCAGCATTAATGTCACAAAAGCACAAAACACAAAGGAGGTGCGAGTCAAAGTTGTATTTACCTCGATGACTTCATCTTTGGTAGATTGCAGGGCAAGCTCCCGGATGCCGTTGACAAACTGTTTGTTGGCAGCATTGTAAGCTTTCCCAGCATCTATCATCCCAATACACAACTTCACCAGCTAAAGAAAGATAACATCAATAAAGCATGTCATGAAAAGGGGGTACAATTTAGGAATGTTATAATGTAGTGTGGGGCATGAGTCCAAAACATTGTTAGCTTCTTCATATAAAAAAGGAGTTTGTGTCTCTTCTGAGTCACTGGGGGGGCGGAGGGGCAGAGATAATTTCAGGTTATGTAAACAAAAACAGGGCTTGTCTATACACCATTCTCTCCCACAGAGATGTCTGAGCAAAAATGAAGCAAACAAAAAAAGCAATTAAACTGTCAAGGTCTGAAAAAAAAAATCATTCATCCAGCAATTAACAGCTTGCACTGTATTTATTATACTTATATATTAAATTGTTGTTATAGATTTTTTTTATTTTGTTGTGCCCAGGCGGCACGGTGGCCGACTGGCTAGCACGTCCGCCTCACAGGGAGTTTGCATGTTCTCCCCGTGCCTAAATGTAGTCCTGAAAAGTTTTGAAAATGCTTCTACTAGCTCAGGTACTTCTATCAACTAGATGCTACTGTATTTCAAGCTAACTAGAGCAGACTCCGATCTTACTGACTGGGTGCACGGTTTGCACAAGACAGAGTCACAAATGTTCGTTTACTTGTCATTGGAACGCGGTTATAGAGTCCCTGGTTAAAGCAAACTGCTGTTAAAATCGTGTGAAAAGCTCTGTAAGGTTTGGATACACTGGCAAGCACAGTTTACATTTACAATAAATGGACACATACACAATGAAAGCAACTGCATCTACACATTCATGGCTCGACACACTGACGAGCTGCGTCAGTATGTTTAAGAATAAACTGAATAGTCAGCAGGGAGAAAATTTAAGTGTCTCGGGAGAATTAACTAACAATTATGGGAATGTAATTATGTTGTATTGTCTTGTTTTAAGTGTGTTACTACATGTGTGAGTGGCTGTTTAAAGTCTCCGCCCATCAATACACACAAAGGCACACGCGCACGTACACGCACGCACATACACACATACCGCTAACAGACCACTCTCCAGTAGATCCTTCCTCTTTACAGCAAGAGGGGAAGTGAAGGCTGGACTGAGTCACAGAGGTGGAGTTTTGAGGAGGGGGGGAGGAGGAGGACACTATAAGTCCAGGAACAATGAACATGAATAGTTTGGGCCCAAGGTCTTTCCCTCACTGCGTAAACATACTGTTTGCTCGGACAACAGATTGGGTTGCTAAATACTGTATTATGGGACGACACAGAACCACTCAATATGGAGTATTACAGCCAGACTGCAGAGGTGAAGAAAAATAAGTAAAATGATGAAGGGGCAAAGGTGTTGTTAGTCCGATAGCATTTATTAAAAGAAAAAAAAAAAAGTCAAAATTCAAGTCAATTTCAATCCGATTTTTCGATTTATTGATGGAATAATCAATTCTAAAAATATTCAATAGCGCTTGTTGGTACTCACTTTGTCAAGCTTCGATTCCAACTCGCACACATCCCCCTCCACATCCTCTATGGTAGCTCTGCAGAGGAAAAATACAACATTTGAAAAGTCATGTTGGCGTGGGACAATACCTACTAGTCAGCTTGATATACTAGTGTTTAAGAGAAATGTTACCACATCGCAATGTGAAAATTATCAAGAGAAAGACTGTAATATACTACTTTTGTTTTTGTTTACTTTTCTATCATCGGGTCGTTATGTTAGGTTAATATGCATTATTTGTACTACTCACGGTAAAGTGTTGTTTTTAACTCATCCACTGCCATTGACGAATTGACTTGTCTTTTCACAGTCCAGCCATTCAATCCCAGGGAATTTATTCATATTTGTTTCAAATTTTTCCAAACGTTACGGTAAAAGAGGTTCTGAAAATGTCCGGCAGGGAACAAGTTAAGAAATGCGTGAGGTCAGCGACGGTCCTCTCAATGATAGGAAAGCAGTGTTTGAGAGAGTGATTCGGTGAAATTGGACAGATTAAAGCAGATGGATTAAAAGCAACTCTACTGTAACAGCAGTGAGACATTTGCCAAACTCCCTGCAGCTGTTTGTTGTTTGTCCCTTGAGCCACAGCAACAACCGCTAACATCATCTGGCATCATGTCAAAACACCGGAGGCAATCTCACACTTTTACTCAGGAAACCTTGTACACGTAGGTTTCAGAAAAAAATGTAATACAGTAAGTACACAAAGCATAGTGACCTACGGCATTGAAAATCGCCAATTTCCCCAAGATACCATTCAATTCAATTTAGTAGAAAGTGACTTACGTTTCTCAAAAATACAAGTACTGTCTACATTGTAGAAAGATTCTTGTAGACTCCACAAGAATCTTTCTGCAGTTGACACACTAAATGTGAACAGTTTGGGGACAAAACATGCTGTGGCCATTGTTCAACCAAGGACAACATGACAATGACCTCAAAGCTTGTGAATGTACTGCTGCCCAGGAATGCAGGCAAAACAGCTATCACATGTATTTAACGTGAAAAACATGCACCAGCAGCAAGTGAAGCTACAATCTGTAGACATTCCAAACCATACCGCTTGCACCTGTAGAAACTTGCAAATAAATTCATTTGGCCAACTATGTTTAGTCACTTCTTGCAAATATTAAGATACTGTATACTGAACAGCAAGTTATTATTAACCAATACATAGAACGTTTTTATTATACTAGAAGGAACAAAAACATTAAAGGATATATATATATATAAAAAAAAAAAAAATTACTAATAATAATTATCATTCTCGACCAGGTATGGGCATTTGACTACATTTCCTTGACCTTGAGTAATTACAGGATAAAATTTAAAAGAAAAGAAAAAAAAAATCAATGAAATGTTATTTGTCATGGCATATGAAAACTCCAAATGTGGTGAACGCCAGTGTGGAGATATAACGCTGCTCAAAATAGTTATGCCATTGTGGAGATTTGGGTGCAGACTAACTTTTTGTACTGGTTGTACTGGGGCACCCATTTTTTTTCTTTGGTGACTAAGACATATTTTTGACTGCATCACATTCAACACCACAGTTTTATAGGTTGACAACTTGAAAAAGATAAAAAAAAATTGCTGGTCATCGTAAAGTTCTTTATTTGAATCGCAACAGAACAAAACAGGCAAAAGTATCGTTGCTTACAACTTTTGAATACATCATTAAACTTAACATTCAAGAAGAAGTTGTCAATTGTTCTTATTGTCTTATCATCCACAGCCATTTCTACTCTATCTGTTCGGCATAGGTCACTCACCTAGGCCTGTCACTGTCACATCATTTTTTTCTACAATGATATATTTTCCCCAAAACTATTATGATAAACGATATCGTTGATGTTTTTTATGTTGCTATTATGATAAGCACGGCGTCCTAATTTTTCCCTGGTGGATGGTACAAAAAGGTCAATACTGCCTGTTTTACTTGCATCCAAGCATGTCTTATATGAAAAAAGTTTCCTTCGTGTCAGAGTAACGTTTATGATTTTTAGCGTTGCAGACGACAGGCAAAATCAGCCACAACTAATTGTAAGCAATTCATTATTTGTTCATGTTTCTATTAAAATAATCTTAAGTGTCAGCCCAAAAGAACATGCAGATGGAGAGGAGCACTTTCAAAATTGAAAGTGTAGGACACGCCTTCACAGCTGTGACCTTGAAGCACGCTCAGGAAACCTAATGAGCAAAGGAGGAAAGACACACCAACTATGTGTTCCAAATACAACTCCTTTTCACAGAAATACATCAAATGTAGAATGTGTGCTACAGTTACAGTACAACCATTCACAACTCTAACGCAGTAAGTTGATTATTGTAATAAATCTACCAATATAAGGCAAAAAGAATGCTCTATATGACAGGATTTGGCATGGAGGTAGACCCAAATGCAGGGAGGCGAGGCAGGAGGACTGCTTATGATATTTTAATGAAAATGAAACGAAACACACTTGAACGGTTATGAGGCTTGATTTGGCCAGGTGACGACAACCGGTAACTCTGTCACCATGACAGCATCAACAACTCAGACTAAAACAGCAAACGCAAGGACAACTATGACAACAGCGACTACACGACAATGACAAAAACTAGCAACGTAAATACAAGCACACTGACGCGACAACGAGAAACACCTGGACAAGAGACACGAGGTAGGAGGGAGCTGATTGGCCAACACTAGGGAATGGAAGGCACACAGGGGGACACAATAATCATGACGAGACAGACACAGAACACTGAGCAAAACGTGAAACTAAAGAAAACCCAAAACCAAAACAAACCAAACATGACACTATAGAGAGTAACACACTGAATTTACAACGGTATTTGAGTTTGCCTACATCCGTCCATGTCGTTGTGTGTTATGTAATGGACGCGTTAACGGTGTCATCCAACATCATAATCTCTCTTTTTGGGCTCATGATTCTTTGCAAATCCAATTTCATTTTCACAGTGCGGCATGGGTCCTCTAAGGACGGTGCAGCCTTTTTTATATGGAGATCATGTCAAATGGAATCATCAGAACAATAAGGTACAAATTTACCCACATTTACCAAATTGAACACAGCAAAGGGTCCGCTGATAGTGTAGTGGTACACACGCCTGAGTTGTGTGCGGGCAGCGTGGGATCGATTCCCGCTCAGTGACAGTGTCTATGTGTGCCCTGCGACTGGCTGGCGACCAGTTCGGGGTGTAGTCTGCCTTCGCCCATTGACGGCTGGGATAGGCTCCAGCAACTCCCCGCGACCCTATATAGGATAAGCGCTTTGGAAGATGACATGACATGACAACACAGCAAAGGGGGGTAATTGCAGCAACTGCGTGTTCTTTCATACGGCAACACAAAATCTCAAGAATCAGTCAACACCTGATGTGATGAATAAAATACTTGTTGGACAGCACTAATTGCTTTCAAACTTAACTGGGAATAGAAGGACAGTAAGTGTTGGTTTTTTTTTTTACAGGCAGTGTAAAAGGGCCTGTAATGAACTCAGTCATAGTTATATAGTATCAATGTAAAATGTAAACTACACTGGCACTGGGATGGAGCATCCAGATTGGGTGGCATATAATAGACTCAAGACAAAATATAACATCAGTCAGAACAGACGGAATTAATACTTTTTTAGCCTTTGACAATAGAACTGAATCATGTCATCAAATATGGACCAACACATTTTTTCACATTTATTTTCAAAATAGTTGTGAAAACAAATGCTTATCGCATCTTTTCAAAGGGACATCAATAAGCTTGCATCTGTGGAGAGCCCATATGCTGCTGTGAAGGTGGGCAAGTGATGCAGGTATTTTGCTTCAAGTGCAAAGCCTTTTTGGCAAATCATCTGACGTCTGGCTCCAGGAAAGCAAAAAAAAAAAAAACTCTCACAAGGCACAAGCTCGCAACTGACTTTGTTCTCATTTCATCACAATTAACTAAATTCAACTTTGTGATAAATGTGAAGCTACATTTCCATTTCAGAAATGTCATAGGTGAACCTTGTACAAAAAGCTAACAGCATTTTGGTGTATGCAAATTGCACAAAATACAGTCATCTGTCTACTACACCCTCAACTTGTCTGTCCGAGACAAAACAAATGTGAGAACCAAGCCATTGTGGTTAAAAAGCTGGATAGTGAGACCGACGCTAAGGCTAGATAAAGACTGAGGTGTGGTTTGATGTCGTCTACAGCCCATCCAAAGGAAAAAAGCCAGCTTTGCAAACCACATTAGCAAGGAAAAGGCCAATTCAGCATTCAAGGAATGTTTAGGTCCATGTTCTCACTGAAGAGGTATTTTTTCACAGCAGGGATGGTCCTTCTTAAAACTACGATCTTTTCGTAAAAAATAAAAAAAATACTACATTCTTTAAAATTCGTGCAAGCCTGCCTTGTTTGGACAGACACCTTCAATGAAGCGTGGTTTCACAATTTCCAACATTACCATTTTGAAGTGGAAACCAAACCACATCAGGTAAGTAGAAAGAGATAAAAACAAAAATTGTTGTTTGAATATAAGAGAGATGGCGACAGAGAAAGGAATATACACTGTGTTGCTTGCTCACAGATGATGTGAGAATTTTGTCTTGATTTTGTTTAATTCATTGGCGAGTTACATGCTGCAATAAGAATATCCACATGATATTTTTTTAAGGGAGGTAGGGGCTCTTCTGAGTGTCCCCTCCAATTAATTCTGTCTCATTAAATCCAAAAACAAGGTACAAAAGGGAATACTTTATATTTGTTCCATGTGAAAGCCAGCTAGAGAATAGTAATGACACCTGTACTTTGCTTTGTGCTGCCATGTTCTGAGTGCAAAGGTTTGTAGGGCAGCCAGAAAATGTAGTCATCCCGTAGTGTTACAGGTAACTCAAGAGCCTGCACTTCCTATGACCAACCAGCATAAACAAAGGCAAGTCTTGCATCAGAAGAAGGCCAAAGCGCATCTTACTGCAGCATCCCTGAAAAGAGACATGCCCTTCAAAGTCCTTCTACTCGAAGTTGCTGTTCAGGAGGCCGGTCTGTCAAATGCCTTCTGTATGAAAAATCAGCTAGAAAAACGTAGCTACCAACAAAACACTATTGTCAATAAAATATAATGCCACAGTAACCAAAATTGGCTCTTCAAATAATTAAGTCAAAACATGTAAAGACCACCTGCTTTATTTCATGTCACAACGCTCTTACTTTTTGAGTATTATTTTACAAAATTTACAGGCCGCTCAGGTGGGATTCTGAGTGCGAGGCGGGGGGGGGGCGTCGCTTCGGTGGCCCGTCAAAACATGTCTTTATGCAAAAGCGGTCCGTGGTGCAAAAAAAAAAAAAAACGATTGGTCACTATCGGACAATAGCGATGTAACGATATCGAAATGTTGTTATAGGATATTATCACGATATCAACCACAATACGATAATTATCACGATATTGTGGCGAGGTTGGCAAAATAATGTCAAAAAGCTCACAATACTGTATTAAAGCTCACGATATTGTAAAAAAAAAAAAAAGCTCATGTCAACACCATAATTTTGTTATTGTGGACATAAATGTGGAGAATGGGGTGAGCACATTTCTTTGACGGAGATCCTGTAATTGTTTGAAAGTGGAGCAGCGGTTCTATGGAGATGCATCCTGCTGTTGTAGAACACGCTAATGGAGGCTCTAACAACATCAACAAAATGAAATCATTATTTAAAGATCAACATTTACACATGCTGCTGGGGAATGGTGAACATTTCGAGCAGCCTGATGATATCGTGGGCACATTTTCCCTGAAGGTGCATGATTACATGAAACCTGTCAGTCCCCACTGTTAATCGCCATTACAAATGCCAATTAAAAGGAAATGGCCCGCAGCATAATTAAATGGCACAACAACAGGGCCAGCATGCTAACAAGCACACAGCTTGCCTCCCAAGAGACGCTCATCTATGGCAATATGGGCACTGCTCACCAGGTGCAGGTTCAGTGCCTGTGATCTGCTGACTCGACAACTGTCAGTGACTCAGGGGAAAGCAGGAACGTTTGACCAATTCCTTCACATAACAGAACCCACCCAAGCTCCAAATAGGCACCGCAGATATGCAAACTTCAATCATGTTATCACGATCAAGAACAAAGTGAGGAAAAGGAAGGAAGTCACTGCTTAGTGCTAATTAATTTTTACTTCAACTTTTTAGTTTATAATCTAGAATTGTTGTGCTTATTTTGTATCCTACTCGGATGCCGTAACTTGTTCATGTGTAAACTCAATGTCAAACAATGTGAAACAACAATTACCGCTAACTCCATACAAAACATGACTAATTGTGTGATATTTAAACTCGCCACTGGAAACGTACTTTCACAGGACGCTACATTAGGTACAGCTGCTCATCTGACATGGTCACACTACTAATAATAGTCAAAGGGCGCTTTGCTTGCTTAGTAGTGTTATTGGGGTAGGGGTGGTACCTGTATATGCTAGTGCCATGAGGTCCATATCGTGATATTATTGTACCGTGACATTTGGATATTGTGATATCCCTACACTTAATACATTTTAAAATTTGACAATTTACCATCGATAAATTCGCATATTATTCCGCATGTAAAAACCAAACTGTAATTCTGAGTAAGTAGTTTTGATGCTCATCATAACCAGGACAGCAAAGCATGTAGTATAGCCTACTTCATGCATCTCGTAAATGTATCAACTTAGGTTGACAAAAATAAAAATACAACATGGTTTATAAACACAAACAGCTCCAGGGCCAACATGAGGATGAGTGCAAAAAACTACAAGATTGTGCCAAATTACCACTTGAAAACAAGCCTTTCTCTTTGGGGGCTCAATATTCTCTGGCACAAAGTTGAAAGTAAACACTTAAATGGAAACAGATGTTGAGTGAATGAAAGCTGCTCCACTTTACTGGTGTGTGGATCATGTTTTCATCCATTCTCTCCTGCTTTATCCTCCTCTCTGACCAAAAACAAGATGTTGGATTGGGGGCAGGGGCGGAGCTATGGGTGGGCCTGGGTGTGCACAGGCCCACCCAGATTGACAGACTGCCCACCCAGTGAGATTCATGAAAAAATATGTACTTTAAAATTCTTTGTAAATTATTATTAAATTATTTTGGAATTTGTGTTTCATTGTGTTTTTTTTTTATTTGATTGAATATTAAGAATGACATGATTGTGGTTGACTAAGGAAGATCTGAACTTCATATTATTCAGTTTGTCATTTGATTTGAAATACGATGTATCGGGACAGGAAGATTGTGCTCAGTGAGAGAAATATTCAGGCTCACCCTGATTTTTCCAGGCCCACCCATCAGCCACGTTCTGGCTCCGCCCCTGGTTGGGGGGGTGGGAAAAAAATCCCAGTGAAACATAGTATAAGTGGAAAACTGTCCGCAAATAATCTATGACTCATCCGAACACGTGATAAGCCTGCAGCAGCGTGAGGAAAGCCAAGTGATGACTTTACTACATGGCTAAAGGTCACCAAAGTCATGGATGAATGTGGTTATGACTGCACAACATTCTGGGATGAAGTTACAGGCTGGGTAGTCTTGACAACTTCACATTAACATCACCAATGACATTAACATTAATGGGATGTAAATGACAGTTACATAAAATTATGACAGCAAAATAAAAATAGCTATTGTTGTTTAAGTATTTTATTGAACCAAAATACAATCAATTGTAGCTCCGTAAATTATTTCTCTAATCTGATAGTTTTGTCAAGTCAAAATCAAAACACCATAATACTCAAGCAATAATCTGCATCTGAACGTTAGTCACCTAACGCTTTTCACTCCCCCAAGTGCGGGAGTCAGCTGTTATCGCAGATGGGTTTTTCTCCACATTAACTCATTCACTGCCAGACATTTTCAGACCCCTTCTTTTACCCTAACGTTTGAAAAAAAAATAGAAAAAAATATCAATAAATTCCTGGGATTGAATGGGCTGGACTGTGAAAAGACAAATAAATTTGTCAATGGTAGTGAATGAGTTAATGTTAGACATGCTCAGTTACAGCCATACTTACTGTTTTCATTGGATCATAAATGTAATTAACTGCTTTCACTTTCTTTGTTGTTGAGTTGCATTATTGCTATTTTATGTTATAAGTGAAGTGCTCTGTTACAATTTTGATAGTTATTATGACTTGTGTGCTGAAGAAATTCAGGTTACATCGCATCAATAGGAAGTTACGGAACTCAGTCGTAAACTGAGAACCCCCTGTCTTTTCCAATTTTTAAATCTAAGCAAAACAGGTTGATTGACCTGCATCCTGTAATTGATTGTACACAACGTTTGATTCAACTGTATTTACAAGTGCACTGTCACACACATACGTGAGAGATGTATCACATGGTTTCAGTGGTATACTGTAGATTACTGCTTGTCTAGTGGCTTTGAGAGCTCAAATCAACACTTATGACAAGATCAAACTGACTGCAAAGATTCCGCATTTTATGTTCTGAGTGTCAAAAAAAGAATGTAACCATGCTGTTAAGAAAAGGAACTAAAAGAATCGTTTTGAGACATACTTAACAGATAACACTTTTGACCAGCCAACTCTAACAAGCACAACAGTTCAGGATCAGGACACTCCCTTTGTATATATTTTTAAAAATCCTGCAATGCTAAAATGCTCAACAAACGAGTCTTTAACATCTGTTCCTCATTTGTATGAGAAGAGAGGATGTTGCAGAATCACAAAATCGGGAGGCCAAGAAAGGAACTTTAAGAGGTGTTTCTCGGATGCCTGGGAAATGTAAAATGAGGGCAAATAAGGAGGTTTAGAGCTAAAAATCTCGATTTGAAAACACTTCACAGGTTTGAAACACTGAAAGAAACTTTGGCTACAGCCAGCGAACATAACCCCGCTTTCACGTACCAAAAAAAAAACAAACAAAAAAAAACAATTGGGCTGTGAAGTGTGTCCAGTCATCATGCAAAGATCACACCCTGATTAAATCGGATGACATCATATACGATGGGTGACATAACATGAATGGTGAATTGTGGGAATTTGAGACGCAAATGGGAGCAAAGAATAAGTGTCATTAATACGCACAGTGTGATTTCTATTCATTAGTGTAGTTAATTGCATAATTTACTGCAAGAGCTGTTTCCACCAAGTGCAGTATAATATCCATTAATTATATCAACACCATTCAACTAAACCTTAGAGAGCTGACATTAAGAGTGCTAGTGTCCATTCTGGTGTAAAATGAGAACATCAGTAAGTCACACTGCATGACTAAGATGTTTGTTTACACAAAGCCACTTGATCAGTTATTACTATATAATCTGTCTGGTCCTCGTTGCATAATTGATCGACATTAAACAGACCCACTTGCTACTATGGCGACTACAGTATGTTGCTCTGTAAGTTTGTTTCCCTGCCTGCTCGGCTGGCTTCAGCTTTCTTGGGAGACCAAAATAGCAATGTGGCAGTCGTCAAACATCTTGCAATTGACTAGTGCTGAGCACAAAGCTAGCACTCTACATTTATGTCAAACACACATTGAGGGGAAAATGGGCACATTTACGCACACAGGCACACTCCGTGAGTTGTCATGGCTCACCTGAACCGTGGGGAGTCCTTCAAACATTCCTCGAAATCCACAGTTATCTTCATTTTGCCGTGTACACGTGAACCTTAAACACCCGATCGCCGTTTGAATGTGAGGACAGTAATCCAGGTTGAGTCTTTGTGGCTAATTAGCTTGTTTGCTAACGTTGGTGTCGCGCCGCGCTGCGCTGCGCCGCGCCGTTCGACCAGCTGGCTCCTGCCTCGGTCCGTCAAAGGCTCTGCTAGCCAGCTCGCCCCAAAAGGCCAGCAGCTACGTTTCACAATCGGCACAATTGTAACCATAAACGAGTGCAAGTGGACAGCGATAACGCCGAAACCGAACGCGACTATTTCGGACACAGCAGTCGGTCACGGGAACGAAAAGTGTCCTGTAGCTCGCTCATGGCAGCCAGTGGGGGAGAGAGGATTTTCTTCCACGCACATACTATGGACTCGTACGTAGATCGTCTATACACGCAACACATGATGCGACGCAACCGAAAGCCTCAGCTACACAGCGCGCGTGTTTCAATCTTCAATTCAAATGATCGCGACGCCATTCATAAAATATATTTTCTAAAAGTAACAAATGGACAACCTGCGAGATTAGGTCACACACCAATATATCGCTTGATCGTTTTTAATTGGTAAACGGGAGAAATAAGAATTTACACAAATTGAGAAAACCAATAACAGTAATTATGTATACAGCAATGTAATAGCAATAAAATAGTTTAAATAACTACATATTTTCGATTCCACACACATATGCATTACGAGTGAGTCGTTACTCCCGGTATTTGTCATCTTTGCACCCAGTGCAGGCTTCCTGATCCGTTGGAATTACTCTTGATGAGTCCCGGGACAAACAAGCTCTTTTCTTGCCGTACTACTCGATTGAATCCATTTAAGGGATTGTCTGCATTAAATAAATATAAATCGGTCGCTTGTAATCAAGCCCTGTATGCAATCTTTTGATTGAACAGACTTGTTTCTGCATGGCATTGAAGGGAGTTCATGAATTGCAGTTTCTAGTGCATGAACTCGGTCGTGGCTTTTATCCTATTAAATTGCTAGAAGTCCGAGAGGACACATCCAATCTGCTGTTGAACAGTGCCCCCAACTGTCGAGTAGCTAGATTACATGTGTCCAGATATCACTGCAAGCCCTCAAGAGAACTGTTTTTCACTTGTTTTGTCCAAGTATTAATATTATACCTCGTTGTATCGAGCACCCAAATCCTTTCCAATGTCACAGCGGTTTCTATTTCTAGTTCCATGCTTATTGTCACGTTTTGACTCCCTCGTACCATTCTTAGAGATCATAATAAGACACAAAATCCAAAGAAAGGGGAAAATTGGACTTGGACTTTTTTAGACGCTTACTAAATTTAAGTCTTTCCTGTCGTCCAGAGTGACATTACTCATGACGATTAAAGGTCTCCCGTCTAATTTTTCAATTTTTGAGGTGTTGTACTTTGTGATGAACATGGAAACAAAACAAGTGACATCCACAGTTTTCAGACCTACTCACGACGGTAGTTCAGATCATCATTACAAAATCAGGAAAGAACAAGCAAGCAAAATACTGCAGCAAATGAGACAGTTTGTGCAAATGGTCTATGTCTTAATCCATCAATAATGGAAAAATACTAACTTCCGATGATAACAACAAACTGCAATGGTGAGTTTGCCGAAGTCACGATGTTCTAATCTATACTGCATCTCCAAAACACAATGCTCAGCACATTATCAGTCACAAGACTTTAATGGGTCAACAAAAAAAGTAAGAATACAACATAAGATACTGTCAAGTCTCCGATTTACTTAACTGTCAACCTTTCCCTCAGTATTTGAAATGATAACATTATATATTAGGAACCCATTATAAAGCCAACATTTATTAATTTATTCATCAGTAGCATCATTTTTTTTCCTCCTGCTCGAACATTATTAGCAAAGCACAAAGTGAACTAGGTCATTCATTGTATCTTCCTCATTACAAATTTACAGTTAAATTCTGTATGCTGAAGCTTAGACATTATGGAAAGTCAAAATGATCAAAGCGCAGGGAACATTGGTTGTATTCAAGTTGACAAAGGAGCCTTGTGAAAGAGAAACATACAGTATTTCTTCCATCTTTCTTCCTATCTACATGCACTAGTCCACCGTTTGTATGACTTAATACTGTTCCGTCCTTGAATGTTAGATAACATTATTACTCCACCCAAGAACAACAGGGAGCTAGAGCCTGAATCAGTCCTGTCATTTACACTCATCAGCTTGAGGTGCAGGGAAAAAAACAAAACAGTACGTGGCAAAGTGCTTCTTGAAAGAAAACCACTATTGTAAATCTTTCAGTGTTTAGAAAAGGTCACTCAAGAGGACAGAGATACTCTTAAAATTATAAGTGAGGTTTGGTGCTTTGTAAAGAGCCAAAAAAATCAAGTGAACAAAAAAATTGTGTTGATTTGCTTTAAGAAAAGTCACTTTTCGACCTGTTATGTGACACTGCAACATCCACAATGTCTACCAATTATGGCCATCAAATTAAAACAGTCAACGATATCAAAACGAACGAGAGCAGTGAGTCACAGATTCAAAGTCCATCTGAACTGCAGCCGGTACAAGCATAGTCACCGGAGGGGGTTTCCCTTTGCTTGACCTTCCAGCACTCGGGCCTGTAGCGAGGGACGTCTCAGCTATTTTCCTCAAAGGCCTTCAATTCATTTTACACTCAGACAGTATATTCAGTGCACGCCAGTTCAATGAGGAGGGAGATGGGGACCTTCATTGGGTCAAGGAAGGACATTTCCACTAGGTTTGAGGTTCTATTGCACTTTTTGGAACAGTGGAGACAGGTGAATTGAAGGTTACTGGCTGTTTATGCGGAGTTAAATGGGTGAAGCGGGGGTCTGGTGTTTGGCCTGACATTGAAAACACGCAGCGCAGTGGCGTCGTCTGTCAGCATGTTGAGCCGACACACGTACTGGAGCTGGGAAGAGACACCTCATCTACGAGTCCAGAGAATCAGCTAGAGAGAACAAAACAAACATTTCCATTAATAATGCGGCTCTACAGTATCAACTCGGCTCAGCTCTACTCAGTTCGAGCAGGTTGAGTTTAGTACGGAGGCAAAGTGCCCAATTCCAAAATAATGCCTGTATACAGATCACTTCTATTTATGTGTACATTTCAAGTTACTGTTACATACTTTATTATACATCAACATGCAAAGATTCTCAAATTGTGAACAAGAGAAATAAGTGAATATTTTTCCTTCACTGAACCGGCTCAATAGAACCTTTAACCCAAGCCAAATACTTAATTACCTTCCTGTGGTGGGTCAACACTGATCTCCTCAGCCTCCTCCGTCTCATCCCTCATCTCCTCGTCTTCGTCCTCCTCGAGCTCGTTCGCGATGAGCTGCCGAGCCAGCTTGATGTTGAGGCCCTCATTGTAGTGCTTCTTCCTCATCATTTGAAAATGTTTCTTTTTGGCTGTAGCGAAAAGGGGGGAAACGTCAATGTAAAACAAAATACAATTGACACGTTCATCTGGCCGCGATGAGCCCTTTGATTTGGAAAACAAAAGTCAAGGTTTAATTGAGAAGACCTTTCTTTGAGATTGATTCTTTGAGACCTTTCTTTGTATGTTTCACACAAACATACAGGATGTGACCAGCTCTGGCTAAATGGGTCAAAAGATTCAAATTGAGATATTCAAATACTTTGTATTCTAATTCTAAACTTAATTCCCTTTCAAAATGATTTATAATACATTGAAGTACCTCAAAAATGGACAAAGTTATAACAATGTTATTATTGCCAGGTTGAAATTCCTAATTTTGAGGAAAAAAAATGTGTTGAAGGTTTTGGTTACATACTGTACATCTTTCAAAGGTCCATAGCAACCAGTACCTAAGGTACTGGAAAGAATATTGACCACAAACCTACTGGAACTGTTCAAAGCCCACTAGAACGTACATTTCAATGGCAGGTAAGGACATCGTCTGAGATTTTAATCATTTAAAAGATGAAGTTAAATCGGGCAAAAATGATTGATGATTCAGCCTCAACCAAAAAGCAACTTTGAAGATCTCACTGATCTTACGATTCATCTCCTTAGGCATCATCAGCCAAAGTTTCATTGTCTTATTGTCGCTACATTTTTTATTTGGCCAAATTCATTCACTGTTTATTAATATTTTATCATGATATCGTCATCTCAAATGCATTTCACCACATAAATAAAAACGTTTTGATGGTTTTTAAGCAACACATCCACACTTTATACAAGTCACTCTATAAATATGTCATATAAATGAGTCACGATCATCTCCATATCATCTCCATCAGATGAGATGGATAAAAACAGGTATATTTTGCTGCTTAGTTCATATTCCACAAACACAGTATTAATCGAGACTTTAATTACGTGTTGACGATTTAATGTTACATTTATTGTGGCTGTGTGAACCATTCCATTCTTCTGGACCCGACTGTATATGAAAATGTGATTTGTATGGCCTGCGATTGGTATGCAACCAGTGCAGGCTGAATCACGCCTCTTGCCCAGCATCAGAAATACAAATGAGAACAAGCCGATATAGAACTATGTATGATGGATGGATTATTAGCAGGACTCATTTATCCTAGAGAGAAAATTAATTTCAACACAAAAATATGGCAGACGGCATTCACAAAAATGTCAATCAATTGCTGATTTCTACTTGAGCGGCAGAAGAAAAGTATGGCCGCCTCAACAACTATATTCAATAATGAAGTCGAGGGCTAGCAGATGTCTTGGCTCACCTTGTTCCTCTGGCGATAGCTCCTCTTCTTCTTCACTACTTTCCTCTTCCTCCTCCTCTTCTTCCTCTTTCATAAATCGAGGTTCTGAGCCTTCTGCTGCTTTCAGCCTTGACAAAAAGAGGAGAAGGTTCTTCAGTTTATTACCTTTAGACATTCCATCACACCTCAACTTCTCTGCAGTTCAGTCAGTTGTGAATATCTGGTTGACTTTCAAACCAGGCCCTATTTGGAGTGAGAGCAGATGGGGAGGAAGAGGAGGATGAGATTAGGGGGAGGAGAGCGCGGGCACAGAAGCAGAGGAGAAGAAGCGAGCATGTGAGATTGTGAGTACTCGAGCATGAAGCAAAAATAACAGATTTACTCGTGCTGTCTCTCGCACACAGCAGCGGAGGACAAAATGAATAATGCTTTATGGCTGAGCGCACGGTGCTGAATGGCCGTAGGGGAAGAGCCCATTTACTGTACTACTACACTCAAACCAAACTGTCCTGATTCAGCCTGTCATCTTAAATCTGATTGTTACACAAGATGTGGACAAAGACAAGACAATAAAATGTATTTTGAGGTAAGGTGCCTCAAAAAAAAAATTGGTAGGGTGAGCGGGTGGACATGGCGATCGGAGATAGGAGGAAATGATCAGCTGATAACGAGAGGCCTCCAAAGGAAACAAATGAGGCTAATTGAGTTGCTAGCCTGGAGCTAACCACCATCCTCACTGAAGCTCGTCTCATTCCAGCATCGATGCACTTCCATTAGACGGCAGAAAACAAACATCTCTCTCTTGACACACAGGTTAGCAAGGCTCAAAAACTATAAAGATTGCAATTTGTCCACGTCTGTAACTAGCCTTTTGTTTTTTAATTCACCAAATTTGACGTTGACGCCCTTCTCATCTGTTGCATGCACATTCATTTCTTACTTTGATGTCAGGTCATCCACTGGGAGTGCACTCCGACCTTCTGAGTCACTCAAGGCCCCTTCATCCTCGTCGTCTCCAACCATCCTAAAAAGCACATATTTTGACCATGTGACAAATATTCAGTCGACTCTTTTCAATTAAAATAATGCTGTGATAAAAAGGCAAACCTATTATAAGGTGTGCTGGGCTCGTCTATCTTCATCAGGCCGTAATCTTTGTCTGCTGGATGGTATGTGGCCAGGATATTCATCTCGTCCCACTTCTGGGTTTTCTTTCTATAAAAAAAAGGGCCAACACAAAAGCAGTGAGAAGTCAACGATAGACAAGTGCATTGTGACCAGCACACACCGCTACCGACCGGCATCCTCGGTCCCAAAAGATCTTTCCAAGAGCAAAAGCGACCACATTTTAACTGGGGCTGAACATGTCCCAGTTTTCACTTTTGACTGCATTCTTTTGGGAACACTCAAGACCAAATGCATGAAAAATGTTATGAGCATCAATTTTTCAATCAGTGCAAGAAATGACTTCAGACAGATCGCTATGTTTTTTTCAGCACTCATACTGCTTATTAGGTGCCAAAGAGGCCAATATTCGGAGCCAATATCCGTTTGTAGTAAAAGGGAAATATTGGCATCAAAACGTAAAAAAGTACAAACTCCAACCCTCAACTTTGTGTAAATGCCTTAAGCTCATTTATAAAACTTTTTTTTCACACATTTGACAAGCCTTTTTTTTCTTCAAACAAAAATAGCAGTGTGCTCCCAGACTATCAGTAGCATGTTTTAAACGGATACCCCAACGAATAAAGCATTCCAGAAAGTTTTCTAGAGCAAATAAAGTTTTCCAAAACTTTAATACAACTGAAATGCTCTGATGCAGCACCAAAATAACCCTGTTTTATATTGATCTCTTATCGACCATCGGACTGTTATCAAAGGCCGATGCAGAATGTTTACAAAACGCCAAATATCGGCGCCGATAATCAGCCTCTCTCTATTTAACATGAAAGTCAGTTCATTTCTGCTCTGTAATAAAAACCTGCCCAACCAAGGAGTGGTATGGGGGGTGAACAACCAACCGCAGCCACAGATAAATATAGGGTCATATTCTGATGACTTTACCCGGAGATGGTCTCCAGCTGGCAATATTTCGCTTGGAGATAACTCATTAAATAAAGTGAGTCATGAGAGAGAGCTGAGCAGCGCTATCAGGTGACAGAGTCGCAGGACAGTGAGGAAAGGTGCTACCCTAGCGACTTCTGTGAAGCGAACCCATCAACAACAGCAGTGAGCATTGGTTTACTAAGGAGATAGCAGCTAGTTAAAACATACAGTACAAGAAAGCATGGCCTGTGCTAATTAAATCTGTTGCAGAAATGTTTCAAAGTCATCTAACTCATTTCCGCAATTTCAAATCTGATCAGGTCGTTTGTTGTGCATTGTGCGGCACAATACGAGAAATGATTGGCAGCACAGTAATATTTGCCAGACATCTGTTAATCGTACTGGTTGGGTGGGACAACTTGAGGATTTGAGTTCTTGTTTGAAGTGTAGACAGGAATGTTGTATTGTTTAAATTGGGACAGCTGACGGGATGATGGGTGGCTTAGCCAGGATATCCTTTGGTTGTAGAATGAGAAGAGAAAAGGGATTTGCTCATGACCAACACATAAGCAGGGAAATATGTTTAAGCTGCTGCAAAACTAAATGAGAGTATAAGACGGCCATTGTTGAGGCAGGCTGGGGAAAGCTCATATTGGATATTGAAAAAAATAATAATTATAAAACCAATATTAACTTTTCTTTTTAATGGCAAAGGACCACCGCTAACTGCTGCCCAAAAACAAATCAGTGTTTCTGGAGTTATTATGAGTGTTTAGCAGCTGCCAATAGTACTTTATATTAAGCGGAAATCAACCCAAACATATTTTTTTCAAGAAAATGTTCTATGCAAGCCCACTAGTTGAAACAAGGCATTCTGATAAATATTGCATTTGTGGAATAAGAGTTAATCCACCTGTTTTTAGCCTTCTCCGGGGGCGGCCATTTTGTCCCTTCTCTCGACTGAAAATGACATCACAACTACCCACGGATCAAGTAACGACCAATCACTGTTCAGCTTTGATAATGAGCTGAGATGGCTAAAAAGGGGTGGATTTTGCTGCTAAACTCATATTGCACAAACACGCTATTAATCAGAATGCCGTGTTTCAACTAGTGGGCCTGCTGGGAACATATTGTTGGAAAAATTGTTTGGGTTGATTGCTCTTTAATATCTTGCTTCATTTATTTGCTTGCTTCATCATTTATATGGGAAAACTGTCGCATAACAGATTTGGTTCAACCATGGTGCAGGGCTCCACTCCAGGAACCTTCTAGCTGTTTTTTTTTTTCCCTTTACCTCCTCACTCACTTACAGAGGCTATTTTGGGATCAACACAGAAAAAGCTTGATTCACTGCCGGGAATGGAATTCACTAATAGCTGTCATCTCTGGCCTAATTTTACAGAGTGCTGCTCTAACATTACTAGCTCACGTCTAGAGCTGCTGGCTCGGTTAGCAGAGGGACAATGGCTGATACTCACTGATCACAAAATGACTGATAGAGTGATAAGACCAGCGTGGCTTTTGGCGTGGCTTTTGTGGGAATCGCATACACAATTTGGTAAATAACTGCATCGCAAAGCACACTAATAAGACTTGGAAATTCTGTAACAACGGTTCCGTTTACTTGGTACACTGTGAGAGCCACAAGAATATATATGGTATTCTACCCCGCAAAACTGTGCTATTTTGGAGAATTTTACAACAGGCATCTCTATTTCTCCATTTCAGCCATTTTTACCGACGTTAGAAAGGCGGCCGAGCCCTAATTTGGAGTGACTCATAAATATGTGTTAAGTGTCGATAATGTATGTTGCTTATGTATTAATTGATTAACATGTAGAATCATCAAAACTGTTTTATTTTCTTTATGTGGCCAAATACATTTGAGACAGTAGCAGCCTAATTACTACAAACCTTAGAAACAGGTGGTTGGTTAGGTGTAGTGCGAGCAGCATGAGTCAGTGTAATGTAGTAAGGTTAGTCTCAAGCCTGTCCCAAATAGAACACACACGAGGGATGTAACGATAATGGCGATAACACAATATTAAAATTGCCATATCGTCGTCGTCGTCATGTTACGATATTAAAAGCAGCACATGTCAATCAAAAACCCTTACTTTTTGCCCACGTCACCCGAACACAGCATTATGAACTACATAGACCATGATACTTTGCACCACTGAGCCAATAGGAACACATGACAATAAAATGACTGGCCAAGCCTATTTCTTTGTCATTGCTGTTATTATGTACAACAACAAAACATTGTGTTTTTTTCCCAAAATCATGAGTTTTTTTTTTTTTTTTTTACACTATTGTTGAGTTTTATAAAGTATCATGAGCTTTTTAATATCACCAACCTCCCCACAATATCGTGATAATTATTGTATCGTGAGGTCCATATTGTATTGTGATGTTTGGATAAAGCTGTATCCTGGACAGACACCCAACTACTGGTAAATGTGTATACTATACTGGAATAAAAATAATACAGGGGATTAAATATTTCATTTTTACAACAGAAAATGAACCAGCAGAGGATTTTTTTCTTTATTTCATTTTTTAGGTGTTTAAGGAACAGTATTATAATTTCCTTCTGGTTTTGTTTTTTGCATTGGATTCTTTATTTTCTGTTTTGGCCAAGAATTTTCATTTCAGCGTATTTCCGACTATTAAAGGAACACTTGGACGGGCTGAGTTTAGGGACTTATAAAATAAGTTTGTATGTTAAAATTACGTCAGCACCAAAATTCACGCCCCTTAAAAGAATCTGTAGTGATTTAAGGGTGTTTTGGAAATCATTATTTGTTCACTGATTTCTCCAAAACAAATTGATCAAATTTCAAATGCAAGCTAATATCGTTTTCCTGATAAAAAAAAATAAAAATTGAGCTTGTTTTTGAAAAGTGGACCATCCCGCCTGGATGATCGCTTTAATGTTGACAATTACAAACATTTTTAGTATATATTATATTTTACAGAGGTGGGCATTCCGTCAGAGTGGCGAACCAGTCCGTCAATCTATCATTGACGGACGGCCATTTTGTTAATGATTGACGGGAAACCTTTTTAAAATGACGGATGACGAATGATAGTCAGTGATGGACTGACGGTCCATAGGTACGCCACTGGTGGACACCCGTTTTTCTGACAATTTTTTGGGGGACCGACTGACAGACCAACAGAATTCTAATGGACTAACTAAACTGACGATTCCAATTCAGTTCGATGTGAAAAATGATTGACTGACGAATGACGGACAGGTACCCTGGCCGCTGACGGATGACAAATGACGGACCAGCAAAATTTTGTAAAATGACCACCAATGATATTTGGTATACATTTTGTTCCCTAGCCCCACACAAAACACAAAATCACTGTATTGACTTTTAAAGCATACTGTCAAGAGAGATGTATTAATTAACCATATGTTCCTGAGTGTTACTCTAATTTAAAATAGTGTAGAATTGCACTGCAATGCCCATTGGACACCTGTAAATCCCAAACATATGACTAGTATTTTTGAACGAAATAGCAAATGCGTTTAAGGTAGCAAAATAAGGGATGTTAAATAATAGATTCTGTGTCCATTAGTAACTCAGTTACCAAGACAAGTGAGAAGGGTGTAACATGATATTACATTGTGACAGTAAGTAAAGTCAATGAGACAATATGGGGGATCAAACAATATCAAATAGTGGGCCATAAAAGTGAGTAGTCTCAATATGAACTTTGATTGATAGAACAATGATTGTGTGCATTTATCATTTATTTAACAAGTGGAATGTGTAATGATATGACATGCATGATATATGCCTGAAGAATCGTTGCATGTAACAGAAGATGTGTCAGAAAAAAGGCTCGCGAAGAATGTTGTTAGAACACACGTAGAAGACTTATAGAGCATAACTCTGAGCTCCTGGAAACAAGCAGAAAACAAGAAAACCATGCAGACAGGAAATAACACAAATGTTGCGACTTTCACGGTCGTAAAGTTACGCTAGTCTGCGCTAACAAGCGGGGCTGTTGTTAAGCTAGCTGTCGTAAATGTAAGCCATTCATACACACACCCGACAGGCGGCAACAGGGAAACACTCACTGCTGGTCTTCATCGGAAAGTCCGGCAGTTTGTTCGGGTTTGTCTCCCAGAAAGTCACCAGGCGCAGGTTTAACGCTGGCGGCGTTATTCTTATTTTTCAGGATGCCTTTTATCGGCCGCGGAGCTGCCATTCCTTCTCCCACGTTGGCTGTCAAAGCGGGCTGCTCGCGCAGGTGTGAATCCCCCACTGCTTTTCCCAAGTCAATTTCTTCCTCTCAATGTTCAAAGAGGGGATCAAACATGCTTGCTTGGATAACTCAACGGTTTTCGGTACGTTCTGGAAAGAAATGGATAGGAGCTACGCAGCGAGAGCACATTTCTACTCTGTTGGCTCACGACTGGCGAGGTAACTGTGCTGGGAGCGGGTGTACTCGAGACATCATATCGCGATAGTTTAAAAGCGCGAGTTCCGTGTAACGTTTGGGGCCCTCGGTCAAAAGCATTTTACTCAACATCTTACAGCAGAAAACAAACACTGCTCCCTTGTTTAGTTAAATAATAAAAAAAATCACAAAATTCTTACTCCTCATATATGACAAACTGAAAAAAAGGATTTTTTTATCTCTCTGTTTATGGCCAAATGTAAATTTTGTAAATAAATGGGGTGTGTGTTGGGGGTTGGGGCAAATACATAAATAAATAGATTAAAAAAAAACATTTAAAAAACATTATATTTATTTTCTATTATTTTGAATTTCCATACAGACATGTGGGTCAGTGGGAGACCTGGAGTGCTTTGAATTCAAAGGGGGAAGTCTACGCCAACATTTTTTTTTTTCAAGAATATGTTCTATGCAAACCCACTAGTTGAAACAGGGTGTTCCGATAAATATTGCGTTTGTGGAATAAGTGTTAATTCACTCGTTTTTAGACATCGCTGGGGGCGGCCAATGTGTTTCTGTCCACTGAAAATGACATCACAACTGCTCACAACGACCAATCACGGCTCAGATTCAGAAAACAGGTCAGCCGTGATTGGTCATTGTGAGCAGTTGTGATGTCATTTTCAGTTGACAGAAGACAAAATGGCCGCCCCCAGACATGGCTAAAAACAAGTGCATTTTGCTGCTTAATTTATATTCCACAAATGCAAAACTAATCAGACTGCAGTGTTTCAACTAGTGGGCCTGCTGGGAGCATATTCTTGAAAAAAATATGTTTGGGTTTACTTCCACTTCTAAGTACAGTGTACAATTATTTAGGTTGACTAGGGAAAACTGAATTACAAATATATTTATTTGTTGTTTCAACCATTCACAATTACATTACAGATGTGGGGGGAAAAATCTAACTGCAGTACTGTATTCAAAATGTAATAATGACTCGTCAGAAAAACGTTTTTTTGATGTCCACAATGTTAATTCCAGATAAGTTAAAGATAAATTCCAGTCAAACTTAACTTTTAAATGTTAAAAAACGGTTGCCATAGACTACACCTAGCACATATTGAGACAGACAACAATTCACACTCACATTGACACTGTCACTGAGTAGAGACTGAACGCACAATACTGGCACAGAAGTCAGGGGGACAAAATGAACCACAACACGGCCAGTGACTCATTTGTGAACGTGTGATTCAGAAACAGAACTTTATTGTTGGCAGGAAAATCTTGATTGTGATTATAAATTACAAATGCAGATGGACAGAATATCAATTGCTTGGTCTTAATCGCAAGTAAAACATCTAGCAGAGGCGAAAACAACAAGGATAATACATTCATTCATGCCAGCCTTCAATTGAACTGTTGTCAGAAAGTGTTCAAAATGTATTCACGGCGTTAATTATTTCCACACTAACCACTTAACTGTATGTCTCAAAAAGCTAAGTAAGTAAAGGGAGTGGCTTCCTGTGGCGAAGTCTGAGGTAATGTTCTCATTTCATTTGTCACTCCGAAGGATTTCTTAATCATCCACTGCGGTTCAGGCAGGTGGCGAGGCAGATGGATTATCCACTGTCCTGCACTACATTTGTGACCAGGGGCGGAGCCATGGGTTGGCCTAAGTGTGCACAGGCCCACCCAGTTTGACACACTGCCCACCCAGAAAAATTCATGAAATATATACTTTAAAATTTTTTGTTAATTATTATTAACCTCCTAAGGCCCAACCTGTTTTTTCAACATGCATTTTTTAAATTTATTTTTTGCAATTTGGGCTTAATGGAACCTAATTAGAAGAAAAACTAAGCATCATCTTTTAGTTTTTTGTATTGTATTGTACTGTATTTTGACTGTAGTATGTAAAACTCTTCTGAGACCACAAGATGGCAATGTAAGTGCCCACTTATGTGTCCAAAACACCCACAGTTCGACACTGCACACGCTTGTGGACACAAGAGCTAGAAAGTACTGTCCACATATGTGGCCACTAAGCCTTAGGAGGTTAAATTATTTTTGAATTTGTGTTTCTTTGTGTGTGTTTTTTTTATTTTATTTGAATACTAAAAATGTTATAATTGTGGTTGCTTCAATATAAAGTAGGAAGAATAGAAACCTGGTCATTGTCAAGCAATGGCGATTCGACGTCTGGGGTGCAAAGGCGTGTTGAAGAGGCGGTGGGAGGTTGGTGATGCGCCAACAAATGCTTGCCATGGAATGTGTTTTCTGCTAAGAGGTGGGAGTGAACAATGGCGGGCGCATAGGCCACTGGGTCCTTCACAAGTGTCACCCATTATTACACCATCCTGTCTGCCCATGATCTGCCTGTATTTTGGCTTGTTCTGAATCTCTTTCTTAAAATGGGCAGGTATCATGGGTAGCTTGCATGATGTGGCAACACCCTGTTGGTGGAGAAAATTAAGTTGCTGATACTTTGCTTGGTCTCCAGTCTCCTTGGATTGGACGACATCTGTGACTGGGGGAAGCCATCTACCAACAGCACTTGGCTATTTAAGGTATACTGGTCGTGACTTGAGGCCATCCTTTGTTGCACTGGGTGCAGCCAGCGCCTGATACATGAAGGTAGATACACATGGACAGGGAAATATTTGCCAAAGACACTATTGAACATAGCTTCTCTGCTAAGTAGCACACACATGCTCTATGTCCATGTCGAATGGCAATTTTCAAAGGGTCCAGTCCACCTGCGTCCCAGCCTAACAAGGTCATAATATTTTCGGCGACAAAAAGCTTGAGGATGAGGAGCTGACTGCTTTGTGCTGCTACACGGGCGGGACATCTTCTCGCATCCCTATGGGTAGTTTTGGTGGCACCACTGTCGGTATGGATGGACCCTACAGGCTCACCAACCCCTCCTCAGTAGCCAATCTGCCAGCTCTAGGTGGCCAAAAGAGGCCGCAATGTAGAGTGCCACCGTCAATTGAAACCTGTAAACATTGAGAAAATGTTTACAGTATGTGGACTTGCAGTAAAACTCTTAATAAAGACTCTGTGACATGTCTGACCTCATTACAAGCCTCTCCTCTGACAAATGACTCTGGACTGTCGCTGTGTGGCCAAGGAGGGAACCTTGGAGGTTCTCAACCCACCCATCCCAGGTATCGAAACAAAGAATTGCACCTAAGACAGAAACAATATGCAGAAATGTATTTATTTATTTATTTATTTACTTGTTTGTTTATTTATTTATTTATGTCACCATTTGTTTGATTACACAAAAATGACAATGCTCTGTGTGAAACTTTTCTTATTATTTAAATTTGGTGCAAAATTATGAAATCAAGTAAATCTTTTGTTAGCTGCCTATTTCTGAAAAGGTGTCTATATCTTTGCTGCTGTAACAATGAAAATTTGAAAATCAATAAAGGCATTCTTATCTTATCTTATCCAATTTATATCAAAATGCTGCTACACCGAGGAATCCAATAAGTATATTGTATATAATAAGTAGATTTTTTAGCACAGAGTAGCTAACGGTGTTACCACCAGAATAAGTCTCTGATCAGTGGCACTTCAATGTTTGGCTAAATTGCCCAGGTGTGGGCAAGAAGGATTTGTGACTGGTGATGTGTCTACTGCATGTGCCACATCTACTGATCCACTATTCTAATTGGCAAAGTGTAATTCTGTAGCTTGTCAATTATGTTGCCTCCAGGAGTCAAAGTACAATCAACTGCGAAAGTGCGATTGATTTGCAGTCATTATGTAAAGGGGTGAACACCTCCAGGAAGTGGTCTCAGAGTCTAGTAACCATTAACGATGGCTGGAATATAAGAAAAAAAATGCTAGAGGGGTCAGAAAAGTTGCTAATAAATAGCAAGAAGTCACAAAGTTTGCAACAGTGGGTAGTCATCGCTTCAGCATAATGCCATAACCCTATGATGAAATAGAATCTTAGAATCTGTAAATATTTTGTTATACATCTGTATGAAATTATACACACGGGAAAAATAGAGAGAATTACCCACTCTGATAGCATAGTCTTGCAGGGTGTTCCAGTCATATTCTTTTCAACTTTCCCTGAAGGTACTTGTCGTCTATCGGTCTCGTGCCGGTATTTAGCCTTAGATGGAGTTTGCCACCCGCTTTGGGCTGCATTCCCAAACAACCCGGCTCTGAGAAGGCCGCGCCCCGGCGCTATAGCTGAATTCCAGCAGATGTAGTAAGTCTGAAGGCACTGACAGGAAGTCCACTTTGTACAGACACTATCGTTTTCAGTTGCGCCACTGACATATTTTGGAAGGACACATTTTCCATAACTGGCAAAGTTGTCCTGTCACAACATTGAAGACGTAAACCAAAGGTCTCTGATAAATCTGAAGAAACAAAAGACAAAAAGCGAAAATTATATATCACTCCATGGACCTCATAACTCACAATTCCATTTTTTTTTTCAAAATTGTATAATATTAGTTAGGCCACACATGTGTGGGTGTTATTTTTTACAAATTATTGACCAACTTAAAAGGGGTTGGAAATGGCTTGCCATATTTAATGATGCATTTTTAAGGGCTGAACCCCCTTTAGGGCAACCATTAAAAAACACTGTCAGATGTAAACATGTAGAATTACTTCAATGATCTTTCATGTCAGAAATACTGTACATCGAATAAAAGGAACCTCCGCTTCCTCTTTTTGTTTCAATGACTGTAAACTGGTGTACTTTACTGCACACCCACATCACAGTTGCCTAATTTCTGCTTAAAAGTCAGAATACCTTCATGAGGCCTTTTATGGCGCTGCTGCTCCTAATGCCCATGTCACACAGAGCCCAACAATCTTGGAGCACTGCACCACCATAGCTTAGTTCCAGGTATTGGTTGTCATTGGATATTTGCACAAGAAAAGACTCCTAACAGAAGAGAGCACAAAATTTACTGATCACCATAAAGAAAATCATATACATTTGGAATTGCATCACAGCTTTAATATAAATTAGAGCAAATTTCAACTTTTCTTATTAAAACATGGTCAATTGGAAATATTTATCATTATGAAGACAATTACCTTTACCATCTGTTTAATGGCCCCCATTGTCTGACCCGCAGAGACAAAAGACTCCCAGGAGTCCTCGAAGCAGACAAATATCCTCATGACCTGAACATCAGTCCTCCCTGTCTGATGTTTGTGCTCCCTTGTGTTTTCTGATGAAAAAAATAGATAGCCCAACCATCTGACGTCAGCTTCTTTCTCTGTCGAGTAGGAAAGAGAATAACTATTTCCTGCTCTCACACTGTATTGAGGCAATGCTACATTTGTTTCAGTGTTCTTTGATAGAATTTAACAGCTATTCAATA
Organism: Filicampus tigris; assembly: GCF_054856515.1. NCBI lineage: Eukaryota > Metazoa > Chordata > Actinopteri > Syngnathiformes > Syngnathidae > Filicampus > Filicampus tigris. Next base: position 9,840,780 of record NC_141228.1, on the reverse strand, counting down.
AAGTTTTACTGGGAAATTTTTACTGTCATTTGCATGTGACCTTTGAAACTTTATGTTCGGTCCTAGCTACACTGGAGTGAGGAGAAATATAAGTTTAACTGTTAAAGAAAAAGACACACAATGTCAACAAAGCCCAGGACAAAAGGTACACATAATCCATTCATCTATTTTCATTAGTGCTTTTCCTATTTTTCCGTAGAAAAGCCACATAAGCACGGGGGTTTACAAACTCCAAACAGAGCCTGAGCCGAGATTCGACCCAGGACCTCTCGAATGTGAAGTACACATGTTAAACGTAGACTTGATATGACATTGAATTCCTGTATGTTCAATCCCCAATCTCCACCAAAGCATTATTAGTGCATGAATACCCAAACGTGCACAAATATACAGTACAGTTTTTTACCGCCATGATTTATTGTTGAGTATCCTTGGGGCCCCTGAAAGTAAGTCTAAATCTAAGATATTATTATGGTAAAAAAAAATAATAAAATAGAATACGTGCATGTGCAGGTATGTGATGATCACACGAAGCAGTGATTCCTTACTATTGTGTCACAGCACATTATTGTTGTGACTCAAGACGGCTGTTTAGGTAAACCGGAGGAAATTATATTATAAATGAGTGCCAGGTTCTTTAATCCACCACTATCATGTTGTAATTATAGAAACCATCAATACTATATAAAATGCAATATGGCACACAATTGTTCCATGCATATCTGGAGCGGATCAGAATGGCTATTTAAGTGATGATTACAATACACAAAACATTTGAATTGTACATCATACTCACCAGAGATGATGATTAATAATTGTATTAATGTGTTCAGATTGTTAATGATGTGCTTTGCTAGTTTAACTTGGCTGTAACAAGTTTTGCTACGGCCAACCAATCAGAGGGCAGAAAAATGCTGGTTATTTTGTGCCAGTTAGCTGGCCTTATGAGGTGAATTTGAAATCAGATCGTTAAAGAAACAGTCTTATTACTAATATGGTTTAAAATACATAGGCCAGAACAACTGATTTAGAAGGCCCTGGAGATTTGACATGACAGCAAATACCGACAGAAATCTTATGGGAAATAAAATATCTTACATATATATACTGGAAGCCGTGCAGCCAAGAGAAATGCTTGAAATGAAGATAATAGACTGTTTGGAATGCATTAAAACAATTTCATGGAATAAATCGTACAATACAGGCTGCAGATGTCAGTTAATGCTTCTGTGATAGTGTTTAGGCCAACACAGAAAGCTTTGGTAGCCCTGACGACTCGCCACTCATGTTCTGTTTGGTCTTGGGGGGAAAAAAAGTGAAAAGATTTCACTACAGCAGGGGGGGCAGCCCCCTAGGACAAATGAGTACCTCACGGGCCTGTTCTAAAAACAGCTCACTAGTAATGGGACATTGTGATTTTCAAGCAATGCGTACGAGTGATCGTTTCAAATGAAATATATCGATTTGTTAATTATTGCGAGAAATCACTAACACGATCAGTGCCTTCACATGAATGAATATCATTAATGACGAAATAACACAATTTTAAAAGGAATTCGTGCACGTTTGTTATTTCAGAAGTGTGTTTGAAGAAGTAGCTCTCCGTTTTAAAAAGGTTGGTGACATCTGCATTAGAGGGTGCTGCATGTGTGTTTGCAGCGGGAATAAAATCTAGATAAAAATGTAAAAAGATACGACTTCATCCACAGATAAAACATTTTTTTTCCCACTAAAAGTGAATATACTCTATGATTCGTCAGTTGGGAGATACACGCAGCTCAATACATTTTGTTTTGGGGCCGTCACGTGTGAAGTGTTTACGTCTGGGACCATTTCCGGAAAGAAACGTGATTGACAGTCACTTTGCCCAATCAGAGGCGGGACGTCGGAATGCGCGTGTGACGGAAGTTGTACTCTCACATGAATCAAGAAAATAGCGGACCGGAGTGGATTAGCTGTTTGGCCCCAGCGTTCGAACGCATGACGTGCATCCACGATCGATGTCGTTGCAGTCAGTCTTTCACATGACTTGTATGTTTCTGCCTGGAGCTTCACTTGGATAAGAAAAAGCATCGCGAAGAAATTGAGGTAAAGTCCCCTGCTGCAGCTAACGCGCGTTAGCATGTTCCTAGCTCGTTGTTTTTTTTCCCCTTGCAACGCCCATCATTAACGTGTCCCGTCATTAATTTATGAGTACCAGCCTAGAATAAGCAGTCTTGCCTCGTAATATTTGTTTTACACTGCGTGTTATTCCATATGTATACATGTGTAATCGTTTTGTTTGTGGGTGTCTGAAATATTGTCATCATCTTCACCTCATGATATTTAAGGTTCTGATTTGGTCTGTTTGGATGTTGTGTCATTTTGAACAAATCACAGTTACATCTACTGTGTTTGATAAATTGCAAGTCACTTGATTTTTAGTCATCTGCTCACAGCTGTCATGTGCAGTGTAGCTTTCGCTTCCCTTTTATTTTTTTTCTGTGAAGTAGACATTCCGAATGTTTTTGTTGTTGTGCCACCACATTAAGAAAATTAATCCTTTGATATCACTGAGGATGGATGGTGTCTGCACATTTGTTTCTGTATGACTTGTTTGCAATAATGTAATTTGTCTGGTACCTTAAGACGTGTCCTGCAATAATCGATTTGAAATAGTTGAGCATCGTTGTGATGATGGATTATCATAGAGCTGCGTGATCTGGCCTCAAAACAAAATATATGAGAAAGGATACCCTCCCACACACACCCCCCAAAACACTTTTCAATTTGAAAGTGAACTTGACAAAATATTTGCGGCTTAGAAATCTGTAAGTTTTCAACACATCAACAAATCACTGCTTTTGCGACATATAAATGGACATTATGTAACTAGCACTGTACTGCGTAAGATCCTTCATGTTGTATGAAGAAAAGAAAGATTCCGCTCATGTCCGTTTCGTACCAGGAATCCCCTTGTTGCTTAAATGAAAAAAAGTTGGAAACTCTGACTCTGCTTTTGTAAACTAGTGCCTCCCTATTCGCATCTATGTTGCAGTGCATGCTGTCTGGGACATTATGTAAATTATGCAAAGACACACACAAAAAAAGATTATGAAAACATAAATCAGTATTCCTAGATTTAGATTTTTGCGCTGAAGTCAGGACAGGTGAGCATTCCAGGTGGAATAATTAACGGAAACTAGATTTTTAAAATGTTCTGAGTCATGTGTGATATTCAGTCCACATCACATGACTGGCATATGTGATGCATTCGGTTTATGCTGTTTTGGATATTATTTCCCAAAACCATCTGATGAACGTTATTCAAGTTATTGTTCACTAAAGTAGCAACATGAAGTTGTTCTTTTGTCAGAAACAGGGGCATTTATAGGAAAACTAAGGATGAGATGTTTTATTAACAATAAGTAACAAAGTCTCACTTTCCATGAATGTGGTATACTGTTGAACTTCAGTACTTGGTAAGTAGCCACAGAGTGCACTGGGTGGAGTTGCTGGCTGTGGTTTTATTAACATGATCTAAAATTAAACATTTGCCGTGCCTGTGGAGTGTGACATACTCGGCCAAGGGCATTGCTTGCTCTTTGTACAGTATATTTACAGGCAATTGTAAATGTCTAAAGTTTAAAAGCACTATGACAAGTAAAGGAAGCACGTCCTCATGTCAAGAAACGGTGGCAGGTGGCTTCTTGCAAAACCTTGAATTTTACTTTTTTTTTTTTTTTAAACATCCTTAGTACTTTGTTTTCATGCAACTGTCACTTACAATGAATCACCATATGACTCCAGCTGACCAAAGACATATTTTCTAATGTAAATAAGCCACTGCTCAACCCGGCCACTTCCAATGCAGCACGTTGAACACAAGTATGGCTTTGCATTACCGTGACGACCAGGGTGTCGAGAGGAGGCAGGCGGCTTCTTGTGCACTAGTGGAATTGGCAGCCCAGAGTGAAAAATGTAAGCACCCTTAATAAAGGGGAAGTCAACACAAACATATTTTTTCAAGAATATGTTCCCAGCAGGCCCACAAGTTGACACACGGCATTCTGATAAATATTGCGTTTGTGGAATAAGTGTTGGGTGTAAAAAGGGTGGCCATTTTGTCTTCTGTCGACTGAAAATGACATCACAACTGCTCACAACGACCAATCACGGCTGAAATGTTTTCTGAATCTGCGCCGTGATTGGTAGTTGTGAGCAGTTGTGATGTCATTTTCAGTGGACAGAAAAAAAATGGCCGCCCCCAGAGATGGCTAAAAACGAGTGCATTAACACTTACGCCACAAACGCAATATTTATCTGAATGCCCTGTTTCAACTAGTGGGCTTGCATAGAACATATTCTTGAAAAAAAAAATGTTTGTGTTGACTTCCACTTTAAAGACAGTAAAAGCGTGGATTACATTTTCACTCCTGGGGGAAACACAAATAATGTTTTATGATTACCCCTGGAGATCATTGTTACTTATACCACATCTGAAATATTACAGCAGCAATTTGCAGTTAATTCAAGTTAATTACCGGTAATAATATTTGAATGCTACACTGGCTGCCTAACCTCTACACTGGGGACAGACCAATTATCGGCCTGTCTGATTATCTGCGCCGTTATTCTGGATTCTGATGCAATTTTTAGCCAATAAGAGATTCGTTTAAAAGCGGGGATATCTGCTGTTACTGTCTTGAGCATACTATACAGCACTGATTCAGTACACTGGTTTCTTTTGAAACAATGCTGGATTGTTGATTGAATACTGAAATGTGACTTTTTTGGACCTGCGTTTTTGAACACAAAACTATAATTCTGTTGTAGGAATGGCAGCAGGTGTTTTTATATTATTTATTGTATTTTTATTTTATTTACAAAACAAATTGAAATAAAACTAATGATAGCAAAAGCGTCCTTTGTTTTTGTCTTTACGAGGGAATTGTATACATAAGATTTGGGGGTTAATTCTTAATGTACTTTTTTATGCTCCGCCGGTTTTATGACAGCTGTGGCACATTGAGATTGTAACAGTCACTAAAACTAAAATTGACAGATACTAAACTAAAAATAAGCATTAAAAAATAATAATAAAAATGATAAGCTTGTCATAAAAACTTAATTAAAACTAGCTGAATTTGAAAAGCAAAGTTAAAATCGAAAAGAAAAAGAGAACCCTAAACTATTACCATAACACTTGAAATAAGAAACAATTATACAGTATGTACTAAATAGCAGAGCTGGGCAGTCCGTCCCTGAGCCGGACCGGTCGGATCCTCCGGCCCGGCCGGATGCCCATTTTTGGGGCAGGGGCCGGAAGTGGATTTTGGTCCGGCCTACTAATCGGCCCTCATGCGTTTGACGTGGTCGTGAGGCGGCCAAATTCCATCCCAGCCTACTCAGTGAAAGGCTTCTTTTTAGGCTTCTTTCTACTCCTGCGTCGGCGCGAGCGACAACTGCCGCATTGATTCACGTGACCGACGCATTGTGCTGTTGGCAACAGGTCTGCAACACATGCCACGCACCCATCAGGAATTGTTGCTCCACTGATCGGTCCATTATGTCACATGTTGCGATGACATAGTTTCCCACACGGAGAGGAGAGAGAGGATGCAGCACACAGCTGGTTGCTGCTGCAAAAGGAAACTAGTTTGGCAATAAAATTAAATGCATAGTCTAGTCATCTCGGTCCCTTTATGGTTGTAGCAGGTACGATATCCATTGTTGTCGCTGTCTTTTTGAAGCGACGCCCTCCGACTTGGAACTTAACTGTTTCAAAACAACTTGTGTCCGGGAGTATGTTAAGCTGCGTGCAGCACTCAAGTATGACGCTGCCACATCAAGGTGGAGTTCATGCACTTCTTCTGGCGTCTTCTACTTCCGCAAATACGCCGTAGCAAACCTGCTGTGTATAGTGGTTTGCAGGTATGCTTTTATTTTGAAGGCCGTGTGGGAGTGTGGAAAATAAATAACTTGTTGAATGCGACTTCTGGCCATTTGTTTGACTCAAATAATTATACAATACGACAAAACCAACCCGGGGCTTGCAATGGAAGTAAGCACACGCAGTTGGGTAAGTACGTAGTAAAGTACTAGTGGCGCATTATGAAGCGTGTCCACAGCGGGTTCGAATAGTAAATTAGCCAGCTAATGATCCTTAAAAAGCTTCTGCCGTTAGCATCTCTCCCGCGGCGGTGGGGGCCGGAGGGCAGAACGGGGTGGGGGGGGGGAGATAATTTTTATGAATAAGGGCGGGGGGTCGCGGCCGTAAGGGTACCCAGGTCAAAAGAGCAAAAAAGGGTCAAGTGCCCAGCTCTGCTAAATAGGTACCTGGGATTGAATGTCAGGACTCAGAAAAGACATATACTGTAAATGTCTTTGGGATTAATTCTTTATGCCATCTAGTGGAAGAACATTTAATTGTCACTATAAGTCACAGGCATAGGTGAGCAAAAATGCATCATTTTTAGTAAATAGCTTTCCAATCAATTAAAGTAAATTTTGATCATTTCTTTCGGCATATCACCACAAACGAGTTAAAATTTTGGTTCTTGCCTGATTTTCTTTAATACACAATCGACTAACCAATAGCGGCACGGTGATCGACTGGTTAGCACGTCCGCCTCACAGTTCAGAGGTCGTGGGTTCGATCCCGGCTCCGGCCTCCCTGTGTGGAGTTTGCATGTATTCCCCGTGCCTGCGTGGGTTTTCTCCGGGTACTCCGGTTTCCTCCCACATTCCAAAAAAAACATGCATGGTAAGTTGATTGGATACTCTAAATTGCCCCTAGGTGTGATTGTGAGTGCGGATGTTTGTCTTTGTGTGCCCTGCGATTGGCTGGCAACCAATTCAGTGTCCCCCGCCTACTGCCCGAAGACAGCTGGAATAGGCTCCAGCACGCTCCGCGACCCTTGTGAGGATAAGCGGTATAGATAATGGATGGATGGATGACTAACCAATTCCTCACAACTGAAATAATGAAGTGACTAATTAGCAATCATCCTGCCCCTCTGTAGTTCTTACCCGTACTCAAAAGCGGTTTGTGTTTATTGTAGTTGTGACAACAACACGCTGGATCACAGTGTGTGTTTATGAGAGCGGTGCAGCAGCAGCTGGGCGTTGCAACGGGATGCCAAGATGCTGCTGTCCCTGGGAATGCTGATGCTGTCGGCCACGCAGATCTACACCATCTTCACCGTCCAGCTCTTTGCTTTCCTCAACCTGCTGCCTGTGGAAGCCGACATCGCAGCCGTGAGTAACTCTCAATGCCGATGCCTCCCTTAAGATGCAGTTAGCGATGATTTATCCGCAGCCTTTTTGTAATAATAACATATCTGTGTTAAATCAGTGTCCTAAATAAGAAATTCTTAACCTTCTTTCAGTACTCATTTGACAACAAAACTAAGACTTTTGATGACCTTCCGTCGAGGTTTGGATACCGACTACCTAGCGATGGATTGAAGGTGAGTCTGAAAGCATTGCGGTATACTATGTGTCCAACGCACTCCATTCCATGAAAAAAAAAATCCCATCTGAAATGATGGACGTGCAAAAAAATCTGTTCCATGGTCAACCTGCTACCAATGTAAGATCTTTATTAACGTTGAAGGAAATTTTATAACATTAGTCACAAATAAAATGAGGTTAACCAGTTTATAGGCTGTGAAATATGTGCCAAAGCAACAATCCGCTAAAAGAAAAAAAAAACATTTTTGTAGCATTTTTACTTTTTTGAAATGGAAACAAGCCTACAGCACTGCTTCTCGCATCATAAGGCAACACAAGACTGAGAATACCCCTCAGGGCAACAGGCGGCCAAACAAAGCCTTCTCTGTTTTCACTTGCACAACTGCTGCTGTGTACACTTGCCACACGTTTCCAAAACAACACGAATTTCAACCCATGGAACGCAATGTTTTGCTTTGTGACATCTGATTATTTATGCAGCTTCAATCAAATAATAAAAAAAAATGCTAGCATAACACTAAAAGTAGCTTGCTAAAATTTGGTGATAGAGGCTTTTCATTGGACAGCGATCATAAGCAGATGCTTATGAAACCCCATGTACCATTTAAATCTACATTTAAATATGATTTTAACAGAGGCGGCACAGTTGGGCACGTGACTGACATGTTGGCCTAACAGTCAGAAGTTGTCGGTTACAATCTCCCTCTGCTTACGTGTGTTCGTCTGTGGAACTCCGTTTTCCTCCCAGATAACAAGTAACATGCATGGTGGGTCATTTGATGACTTTAAACTAGGCCTGCACGATGTGTCGTTTAAACATCGCGATTGCGATGTGCGCATGCGCGATACTCACATCGTAGGACGTGCGATGTTTTAACTTTTTTTTTTTCTTAGAACACGCAAACTTTTATTTTGCTTCATAAAAGCAGCAAGCTACTCTGTGCTCTACACAGCCTGTCTCGCTCACCCCCTCCCTCCTACCAAGCAGTCACCGGCCCCTCCCCCTCCACTCTCACAGCGACTGCTGTCTGGTTTGAGATGGAGGAAGAGGAGACGACGGCATAAGCAGCAGTGGATTTAGTCCCCAAAAGAAAGTCAACATCCAAAATATGAAAGTGTTTCTGCTATATAAAGGAAGATTCAGAACAACAAAACATCCTTTGCCAACAGTGGCTCACCGTTGTTGCTGCAATCGCTGTCACAAGCCCCTGTATGAGCAGTTCAAACTAAGAAGTAGGACCCGAGGTGAAACTTGAAAAACTATTACAGACGCCTTCGCCAGCATAACTCCTTATAATAAGTCCAAACAGCACCGACAAATCACAGATGCAATATGTTTTTTACAGACCGTTTTAGTTAATGTTATATTTTTGTGAGCAACTCGGGGGACTAATGCACCTGCTCTTTAAGTTTTAATATTTTATAGTTTAGTTTAAAGGCGTTTATAACTCTGCTGCTGCTTTAGAGGGGTTTTTTTTTTAACATGTTGCTGCTGTTTACATTGAAGTGTGAAATACAATGTTAAATTATTATTATAATTATTAAATAATTATGTTACAGAGACATGACCTCTGTGATCCCTTTTATATACAGCAATCATCATTCACAGATGAACCCCCTTCGTCTGGATTAAACGATATTATATGAATACAATGATGTCATGGTGAGTTAACCAAATTATTCCCAAACAAATCTATTCAAGTCATCTGGTGAAAATTCTATTTTTAACATCGCAATATATATCGCAACCCCCCCCAAAAATCGCAATGTCATTTTTTTCCAACATCGTGCAGCCCTACTTTAAACTGGCCATAGGTGTAACTGAATGGTTCTTTGTCTTTCTGTACCCTGTGACTGACAGGGTCATACTACCTGAACTGGTGAAGTCAGCTGGGATATGTTCCAGCTCATCTGTGACCTTGAACATGGGCGAACTTGTGCTCAGTGGCCTTATTTGATTTTTTTAAAATGAAAAAATCATGCCATATATAGATGAGGTAAAAAAAAAATTAAAAAAAAGGTGTAAATGTGTTTATGAGATTCTGCTGTGACATTAGAATCGGATGGACCCTTTCCGTTTTATCAGCTGCTGCCAGGGATTTCCATGGTAACAATGACAAATGCATATTGCCGAGCTGTGGCCTACTTTTACATCCAAACCAACGGGAAAAGGAACAAGGCTAGTTCCTGTTCAGTCGCTTAGCAACCAACACTAAAGATGAGCAAGTTTGTGCCGGGCCGCCGTCCCTGTTCCGTCCTGCAGCCCACCCCGTGGTGGGCCCTGTGAAAATAAAGTGCAGTGTGTAAGTGCCTTAACATGAGTGTCTAGTGCATCCGCATGAGCCCTTTGTTTCATGCTCTCAGGCTCTTTTATACAGAGACCTCACATCAGAGCCGCATCAGAGCTGCAGCAGAAGGTCCCTCGATGAGAGGAACTACATGTTTTATCCAGAATTCTGCAAAGAAGCAGTATTTCTGTAACTGTGTGTGATTTTACACAACAAGCAAGCATCGTTGATGCGATTACTTCACCGTCAGTGTCTAGTGTGAAGTATCGAATACAAATCAGTTTGGGACATTGCTTTCAATACAACAATGGCGGGAGAAGTGAGTTTCAAGGTACTTGTCCCAGCAGTACAGTGTTTTCAACGTTTAACTGCTGTAATTCATAGTCAACGTTTTATAGGTCATTACAATGTCTACCCATTGCTGGCTTTTACGTCATCTGCTTGTTCCATTTCCCTTCTACCTCGTATTATATACAGATCATTGAGACCATAGACAGGCTGTGTAAAAGGGGCTCTTTAATGTAAACAGTGTTTGAAATGGATTATTATTACAACATAATCTCTAAGCGACAAGGTAAAAAAACATGCACTCATGTGGCACGGCATTAAAAAAAACTGCATTATTGTCTAAAGTAGGTGTGCCCATTACATTCACCACGATTGATAGTTTGCGAAAGGGAGTGTCGGTCGATCGCATGGCATTATTGCAATCAGTCAGCCTCTCCCAGTTTTATGCTAGTTATATAGCTGCATGTCAATGGCAGTGAATGAGTTACAAAAAAAACTAAACTTCCGCCTATAATCTGTTGTGAAATTTGTCACTTAATTGACATAGTACATGGCAGCCAGTCATACCAGTCATAAACCTGTTGCATGCATCACTGTGCATGAGCATAGGGTGCTAACTAGCGGTGGGCGCTATGGGCTGGGGGAAAAAAAATCTAAAAAGTTTAATGAAACTTGTTGTAATTGTTGATAGTGATGGCACAATACCAAATCTCAAATTTTAGATCAATCGATGCACAGGTTTGGGCACT